>NC_092645.1:20521690-20764190 GCF_039555335.1 Amphiura filiformis
TAGCTACTAGTTCCAGTAACTGTAACCATACTCTCTCAGGTCCGTAGATGTCATTATGTTTATGATAAAGACTGAAGTCTTGCTGGCAAGACTAACCTAGCTACATGACGTCATGAGACTAGTGACATTTCACGGCGGTACTTTTCTATTGTTCTACTTTTCCCGATTCAATCTATGAATCTAACTATTCATACGGACCAGTTTCTTATTAGTTCACCACGTAAACTTGTAGGCCTACATTGTATGGCTCAAAATTCGGACCGCTCGCCATTAAGTTTACTGCTTTCTGTGTTTTGAAATTTGTTGACGTTTTAACGATCCCCGATTGATTATTTTAGCTGTGTCACATCACATGCATGACGCTGGTGGGTACCAACCAAACTTCAGAAAAAAAACCTCGATCGCCGATAACGATGTGATATGGGACTTACATAGGATTACACACAGAGATATTTCTTGCCAAAATTTGACCATTTCTAGGCAAGTTGGCCCTACTTTGTCTGCGTTATGTGAAAAAGGACAGTCTTAAGTAAGTATAAGTGCAACGCTTTTGATGTTTTGATGTTTCGGGAGACTGGGAGGGATCATAATAAAAAATGATTGAGCCTATTCTTGACTGTGTAATAATATTCCTTCACCACATCATTGCCGTACGGTAACAGTCTTATACGATGGACAGATAGTATCAGTTTGTGAATGAGGACATCGTATAAGTTCCTTGTACTAGTTTCTTATCTACATCATTGAGTTATTTATGAGGCAAAGTATACGATTATATACTTACAGTCGTATAAAATCGCTGAATAACTGAATATTCGTCCTTCGTTGTGTTGCAATGCCAATGTTGATGATCGAGTGGTTTGCTTCGAGCTGGCAAACACGCATGCGTATAAATAGCGTGTCTCTACAATAATAAAATGTACGGAAGCCAATTATCGACTCACCTTTTATTTTGGTGAATCGGGTATAGGGGGCGGCAATTCAGTATCGAAGTTACGTAATGTTACTATGTCAACGGGATCACGCGCTAGAGTAATGAACCACGATCGAAATGATCACCACATAAAGTATATGGCACTCGAAGGCATACCAAAGTAGCGTGATCCGGTAACCAAGAGAATTACGTAACCACTTCGATGCTGAATACGCTCCAGTTAACTAGTAACAAACGCACGGCGCATGCGCGAGCCGGGAAATTCAGTTTTGGTTTTGAAACGTAAACAAAGCAGAATATCAAAACAACTCCATGCAGAAAATCACTTCTTTTTATAAAATTAAGCAAAATTACAACAATTACTTCAGGGAATATAAACACCAAAGTCATATCTAGCACATATGTCAAAAAGTAGTTGAAAATTCATCAGATAAGCGAGAAAGGGTCGAATTTTCGGTCAAAAATTTTTTCGAAAAAAATCATATTTTTTTGGCCTAAAACTTGGCCATAACAAAATTCCCGTACACCACCAATTTCATGATTTTTTTCCTCAAAAATTAACTGAGTAATCCTCATAGTGTTTTCAAGTCAATTCCCCGGGAGACGGAGAAACGGACATATAGAAAAAAAGATATTTAATTTTATTTAATTTAATCCACATATTGACACCTGAGTCGGGGCGTTGCAAACGTGTCATATACGGTGAGTATGTGTGTACATGTGTAGGGACCGAGTCTACAGCAAGCTTGAACTTCCCGGCTCGCGCATGCGCCCTGCGTTTGTTACTAGTTAACTCCAGTAGCGTAGCCGGGTGGGAGCCCGCGCTGGGTTGGAGTGCAGTGGGGGTAAGGGGGAGCTGCCCCCCCCCCTGAGAAGTCTTGCCCTTGTGTGAAGCTGTCTGCTCTGATATTAAGATTTTTAGACCTTTTTTTGTTTCGGCCTCTTAGTAAGGGGTGGTGCAATAATAATGTGTAGGCTACCCCCCAGGGGGGGGTGAATTATAGGGGGGGCAAAGATTTTTTGGCAGGTCGAAAGGGGGGGGCAAGCGATTTTTGGCAGGTCGAAAGGGGGGGCAAGCAATTTTTGGCACAGATATTTTGGGCACCGCTATATTACGCCCTAAAAAGGCGTAGGAAAACGTTACGAACACGTTCAAATATGCAAAATTTCCTGCTCGCTGCGCTCGCATTATATGTTAAGACAATTTAAGGTTTTAAATTCGGGTTCCCCAAAATCTTGCATGTGTAAGGGGGGGGGGGGGGCAAAGATTTTTTGGCACTTCAAAAGGGGGGGCAAAAGTTTTCTGGCACGTCGAAAGGGGGGGGCAAAGGTTTTTGGCACGGCCAAAGGGGGGGCAAGCGATTTTTGGCAGACCATTTTGAGAATTCACCCCGGGGTACACATAATTATTGCACCACCCCTAATTGCCCACCCGTTGAAAACTTGGTGCTGGCTATACGCCCCCCCCCCCAAATGTGAACATTGAAGGAGACAAATGAGTGCGAAGCGCATACAAATTTGCAATTGGAACTGGCATTTTGCTTCCAGATTAAAGGAGTATTTCGTGATAGCATCCTCTTTTTAGGCCTATGATTTTTTCAGTAGGCCTACATATCCACGAAAAAAGCCTATTCCCAAAATTTCAGTTGATTCCGATTTTGCGTTTGCGAGTTATGCATGATTTATGTGTAGGCCTATTACACTGCTCCGTAGACCATGTGTTGTAATTTCGTTCTGGTATACCAGAACGAAATTCAAATTTCACAATATCTTTGCTAAACGAATTAATCTGCAAGATATATTTTGTATAATTATGAACATTATGTAGCCAGAGGTTTCCAGTAATATAAAATCTCAACTTTTTTTGAGAAAAGTGGGGGGATGAGGCTCACGAAATGCCCTTTTAAGTTTATATTGAAACAAAATTGCCAATTTTAATCTATTAAAAAAATGATCAAATAATGAAGGGCACAATGCGAGCGCCAAAATTTGCAATTTGTGCCACCACGATTAAAATTGTGTGTGTGTGTGGGGGGGGGGGGGACGCAATTTTTGGCCATCCGAGAAGGGGGTGCAAACGATTTTGGCACACATTCACGGGCGCCTTTTAAATAAAACGCTCTGAAAAGGCTTAGGAAAACAGTACGGAAACGCTTTAATAATTATGCAAATTTTCCTGCTCGCAACATTATATTAGGCCCTATAGACCATTTAAGGTTTGCAAATTGGGATCCCAAAAATTTGTCATGTGTAAAGGAGGGGGTGGGGGGGCAAAGATTTTTGGCGGGCCGAGGGGGGGGAATTTTGGCGGGCCGAAATCGGAGGGGGAAATTTTAAGTGCGAGGGGGGGCTCATAATTATTGCATAGCCCTAAGCTGCACATACTCCCCTGATTTTGTCATTATATCGACGATAAAAAAAATGTAAAAATGTAGATATTTATATAGCGCTTTATGCCGTAAACAGCCTCAAAGCGCTTTACATTTATTCCGCCGTCATTAGAATAATCGGAACCATGTTTGCATCCTACAAATGTCGCAGGGTTCATCAGTACAACGACTGTGACTACCCCTAACAGCTTCCCATTGCACCTGGGTGGGGTGAGGCAAGCGAGGCAAAGCGCCTTGCCCAAGGGCACAAACACGGTGGCGAGACGGGGACTCGAACTCACGCACGTCGAGCAAGCTCTCAGATTATGAGTCCAATACAAGGCCGTATCCACTGAGCCACCGTGCCCTCTTGGTAATTGAAGCAAAAGCAGACAGACAGTAACATATTAATTCAAGTGAAATATTTATTAGAAATAATATCTCAAAGGCTATCATGATGGTAAATTCACGTCTCTTTTCTTTGTTTTCTTACGGGACCGCTATACTTATGTTTGCTTTTTATGGGCTTTTAAGAGCAAAGAAACCCGACCTTATATTGACCCGTAAAGTCAAAGAAAAGAGATCGTAGTGGGCCCGGGGTGCACTCCCTAAAATAGGTGACGGGGTCGTGCGGCCACATTGACCCCCATTTTCAAACCGCCTGTCACTGAATGACCCTCCTTTTTATTTTGCTCTCACATAATGACCCCAATTTTTAAATTACTCTCTCACTGAATGACCCCATATTTAGAAATAAGTGCTCTCACTGAATGACAACCAGTCTCAACTCAAAAACCACATTTTCAGAAAAAAAAATGCTCTCACTGAATGATCCCATTTTCAGAAATACATGTTCTCACTGAAAGATACCCATTTTCGGGTTATATAAAGGGTGAAAGGGTATCAAACATTTTCATAACATTTAGAAACGTTTTTTGATAACTGCAAATATTCTAACATGTTATTTAAGCGTTGACAAAACACTTGGCAAAAAATGTTTGCAAAAATATTTAACAATATAACATGAACATGTTAGGTGCTGTGTAATAACTATGGGCCCTAGGGGAGGGTAAAATTGGGAGGGGAATTTTTGGTAAGCGGGGGGGGGGGGGGGGGAGCAATTTTTGGCACACTTTTCAAGTATGGGCACCTTTTTAAATAACATTGTCTAAAAAGGCTCAGGGAAATACTACAGAAACGTTCCAATATGCAAGATATCCTACTCGCTACGCTCCTATCATATATCTAGACCTTATAAAGTTCAAATTGGGAACCGCCCAAAATATTGGCATGTGGAGAGGCACATATTTTGGGTAAGCCGGTTGGGTTGGGGGGGGGGGAGGAATTTGAAAATTTTACCCCCGGAAGGTAGGGAGTAGGCTCGTAATTATTTCACAGCCCCTTACTGCTTTCATGACGAAAGTTTTCTAGAGTTTGTTTTTGACAAAAAGCATGTTCTACCCAGCAAACACAAAAACGTTTTAAAAACGTTTTAAATAAGTTTAAGTTTTATTTTGGCCTTTGGTTTAGGCAAAAACGTTTTAATAACATTAAAATGTCGGGTTATATAAAGGTCATGATAACGTTTTAAAACGTTTTGTATGAAAACACACTACAACAATATTTTTAAATGTTTTCAAAAATATTTTTGTAAACTATTTTGCAAATATTTTTGCCAAATATTGTGTCAGTACTTAAATAACATGTTCAAATATTTGAACCCATCAAACACAGAAATGTTTTTAAAATGTTTTTTTTTCAAAACCTTTTAATAACATTTAAATGTCGGGTTATATAAAGGTCATGAAAACGTTCTTAAAACGTTATTGAAAATATTTTGGGCAAGCATTTTTTGCAAAATATTTTTTCAATCCCAAAATAACATTCTGTTCAAATTGTTTGGTTTTCAAGAATGTCTTTGGAATGTTATTAAAACGTTTTTATACCCTTTATATAACCCGACATTTAAACGTTTTCTGTAAAACATTTTGTTTGCAGAGCAGTAGATTATCAAAAAATGTTTTTTAAGGTTATAAAATACTCTTAATATACCCTTTATATAACCCGACATTTAAACGTTTTCTGAAAACCTTTCAGCTGACCTTTTATAACGTTTTGTGTTTGCTGGGTAATAACCCTGCATTGCACCTTATGATTTGGTCACATTATTCTACTTCCTTCAACCAGCCATGGAACTAAGCTTTCCTCAAGTAACATCATGTTACATCAAACTTTGTACATCAACACAAGTTAATGAAATCGGCCACCAGTTATCAATTTGGTCCAGCTCATCTTTCATGGCCGGGAATCAAAATAAATCTTGACTTCTTCCAATCTTCAGGAATCCAAAATCGTCACACTCGCATACACACCCCTCGGGCACCCACCCCTACATACAGCCAGCCCGTGCCATACAGAAATTTTTTGGCTTACTGTAAGTGCTATGTTAATTGCTGTTTCAAGAATGAAAGCCCATGCTGTATGTATGACGTTTCAAAACCCTGCCAGGAATTTCATGTTTTCTCATAGTGGTGGGCGTGGTTTTATTTCATGTTTTGACGGGTACTACTATGGGTAAAGGCTTTTTTTAAAAAGCATTTGTAAGGCTTCTCTTTGGTGTGGGTCATCAAATGTTCCTTTGGAGTACCTGCTTTTGTGAAGCCTTTATTACAGATTTGACAATTGTAAGGCTTCTCTTTGGTATGGGCCGGGGGGGGCACTCCAACTTTGGAGGTGACGCGTATGTAGGGCTGTTAAGACCCCCTTTTTCAGCATCGCTGTCACCCAAAGACCCCATATTTTTTTACGAACACATGCTCGCTCCGCGCTCTGTCACCCGAAGACCCCCTATTTTTCCATTTGATCTGTCACCCAAAGACCCTTATAAGTTCAATTTGAACAGCAACTTTCATTTATCACTGATTTTGTTACTTATTTTGAAAAAATAAAGAAATTTGAAGCCATTTAGAACTAGAAATTCGATTTTCGAGGTTTTTGTGGCGCTGTTTTGGTCTTACCCAAAGATTCCATTTAAAAAAAAGGTCATGTTCTCACCCAATGACCCCATATTTTTTACATTTTGCTCTCACCGAATGCCAAAAATCATGCTCTCACCCAATGACCCCATATTTTTTACATGTTGCTCTCACCGAATGCCCCTTAGTGCGAAAGCGCCAGCCCTACACCTATATCCATTTCAAATTGAAGTGCCCCCCGGGGGTATGGGTAATTAAATGTTGCTTCAAATTACATGCCTGTATAAAGCCTTTATTTTAGAATTGAAATTTGTAAAGGCTTCTCTATTAAGGTATGGATATTTGAATGTCGCTTCAAAGTACTTGCATATGCAAAGGCTTTATTACAGAGTTGGCATGTTGGGCGTCACTTTGGTGTGAATATTTAAATGTGCCTTCAAAGTACCTGCCTGTGTAAAGCCTTTATTACAGATTTGACATTTGTAAGGCTTGGTATGGATATTTAAATGTTGCTTCAAATTATATGCTTGTGTGAAGCTTTTATTACAAATTTGGCATTTGTAGGGTTTCTCTTTGGTGTGGATCCTTAAATGTTGTTTCAAAGCACTTGCATATGCGAAGCCTTTATTACAGAGTTGGCATTTGTAAGGCTTCTCTTTGCTATGGACATGTAAATGTTGCTTCAGATAACGTGCTTGTCCGTAGCTTTTATTACAGAGTTTGCATTTGTAAGGCTTCTCTACGGTATGGATATTTAAGTGTTGCTTCAATTTACTTGCATATGGGAACTGGGAAGCCTTTATTACATAGTTGGCATTTGTAAGGGTTTTCTTTGCTGTGGACATTTAAATGTTGCTTCAAATAACGTGCTTGTCCGAAGCTTTTATTACAGAGTTGGCATTTGTATGGCTTCTCTTTGATGTGGATCTTGGGGCTTCTCTTTGGTGTGGGTATTTATACACGTTTCTTCAAATTACATGCCTGTATAAAGCCTTTATTACAGAATTGACATTTGTAAAGGTTTCTCTTTTAAGGTATGGATATTTAAATGTCGTTTCAAATTACTTGCATATGCAAAGGCTTTATTACAGAGTTGGCATTTGTAAGGTTTCTCTTTGCGGCGGACATTCATATGTTGCTTCAAATAATGTGTTCTTGCGAATATTTTATTACAGAGTTGGCATTTGTAAGGTTTCTCTTTGGTGTGGATCCTTAAATGTCGCTTCAAGTCTGTTGAATAAGTGAAGCTTTTATTACAATATTGACATAAGAGCTCATAAGTTGGGCTTCACTTTGGTGTGAATATTTAAATGTGCCTTCAAACTAGCCATTTGTACTATAATTATACCGCCGTGTTTAATGGATGTGATCATTCTGATGAAAGCCATGTGGTATGTTTCAAATACCTCCTGGGAGTGTCATGTTGTCTCATTGTGCTGGGGGGTGGGTTTGTTCATGTCTTTTACGGGCACTATTTTGTGTAAAGCCTTTATTACAGATTTGGCATTTGTAAGGCTTGGTATGGATATTTAAATGTTGCTTCAAATTATATGCTTGTGTGAAGCTTTTATTACAAATTTGGCATTTGTAGTGTTTCTCTTTGGTGTGGATCCTTAAATGTTGTTTCAAAGCACTTGTATATGCGAAGCCTTTATTACAGAATTGGCATTTGTAAGGCTTCTCTTTGCTGTGGACATTTAAATGTTGCTTCAAATAACGTGCTTGTCCGTAGCTTTTATTACAGAGTTTGCATTTGTAAGGCTTTTCTACGGTATGGATATTTAAGTGTTGCTTCAATTTACTTGCATATGGGAAGCCTTTATTACATAGTTGGCATTTGTAAGGGTTTTCTTTGCTGTGGACATTTAAATGTTGCTTCAAATAACGTGCTTGTCCGAAGCTTTTATTACAGAGTTGGCATTTGTATGGCTTCTCTTTGATGTGGATCTTGGGCCTTAAATGTTGTTTCAATATCCTACACCTGAAGCCTTTATTACAATATTTCCATAGGTAAGGCCTCTCTACGGTGCCAACGCTTACACTATCCTGCCCGTGTTGACATGAATTCTTGCCATACCAATATGGTCTAATTCTCATCTGGTGGTGATGTAGATGGATCAGATATCGACAGGTGTCATGAAAATAACTTCCACAATATTGACAAAGGTGAGGCCTCAGGTACATTTCGTAGAAATTAATGTTTAGTAGGTTTCCGAAAGCCATGTTCTGAAAAATAAAGGATACAGAATGTATCAAAATGATTGGTACCGGGATATGTGACGTTTTCAAAAATATATCAAAAATATAAAATTGCTAATTAATATAGTTTTTGTACTATAAATAGAAAGAGGCATATGTTAACTTATTGATCTAATAACCTGAAGATAATAGGTTGATGCATCTGGAAGCTATTGTCATTTAACGAAGATCGTCGTAATCATAGTTTTACTTGCGCAACACAAAGATGAATAGATTCACTGCTTGAACTATTTATTGCATTAATGCTCTCAATCAATATCTCATTTCAGTCTACATAGCATAAAATTGCTTTACATGTACTATTAGAAAGATAGTTCTGAAGTCTCCGCCTTACGGCAATGGTAGTGTGAGGTGAAGCCCCATCTTGAATGAACTTAAGGGGGTACTACACCCCTCAATAAATATGTGACTATTTTTGCATTTTTCTCAAAAACTTATAACACCCTGGTAACAAAAGTTATGTATATTATAGGGGCAAGGAATCCAATTACTACACTGGAATTTCAGTGACCCAAGACAAGCGGTTCGATACTTGTGATAGAAAATGAGGTACCGCTAGGATGTACCTCATTTCCTATCATATTTACTGAACCGCTTGTCTTGATTCACTGAAATTTCAGTATAGTAATTGGGTTCCTTGCCCCAATAATATACATAACTTTTGTTACCAGTATGTTATTAATTTTTGAGAAAAATGCAAAAATAGTCACAAATTTACCACAAAGGTGTAGTACCCCCTTAACACCTGGGATGGATCCATTCTGTAACTGCCCACATTTTGAAACATTGTAAGTTATAGCAGAAAACGTGTGACTCTTACTTGTAGAATTGAAATCTGGCATCAGAAAACGTGTGGCTCTTACTTGTAGAATTGAAATCTGGCATCAGAAAACGTGTGGCTCTTACTTGTAGAATTGAAATCTGGCATCAGAAAACGTGTGACTCTTACTTGTAGAATTGAAATCTGGCGTCAGAAAACGTGTGACTCTTACTTGTAGAATTGAAATCTGGCATCAGAAAACGTGTGACTCTTACTTGTAGAATTGAAATCTGGCATCAGAAAACGTGTGACTCTTACTTGTAGAATTGAAATCTGGCATCAGAACACGTGTGACTCTTACTTGTAGAATTGAAATCTGGCATCAGAAAACGTGTGACTCTTGTAGAATTGAAATCTGGCATCAGAAAACGTGTGACTCTTACTTGTAGAATTGAAATCTGGCATCAGAAAACGTGTGACTCTTACTTGTAGAATTGAAATCTGGCATCAGAAAACGTGTGACTCTTACTTGTAGAATTGAAATCTGGCTTCAGAAAACGTGTGACTCTTGTAGAATTGAAATCTGGCATCAGAAAACGTGTGACTCTTACTTGTAGAATTGAAATCTGGCATCAGAAAACGTGTGACTCTTACTTGTAGAATTGAAATCTGGCATCAGAAAACGTGTGACTCTTACTTGTAGAATTGAAATCTGGCTTCAGAAAACGTGTGACTCTTGTAGAATTGAAATCTGGCATCAGAAAACGTGTGACTCTTACTTGTAGAATTGAAATCTGGCATCAGAAAACGTGTGACTCTTACTTGTAGTTGAAATCTGGCATCAGAAAACGTGTGACTCTTACTTGTAGAATTGAAATCTGGCTTCAGAAAACGTGTGACTCTTACTTGTAGAATTGAAATCTGGCTTCAGAAAACGTGTGACTCTTACTTGTAGAATTGAAATCTGGCATCAGAAAACGTGTGACTCTTACTTGTAGAGTAGCATCAGAAAACGTGTGACTCTTACTTGTAGAATTGAAATCTGGCATCAGAAAACGTGTGACTCTTGTAGAATTGAAATCTGGCATCAGAAAACGTGTGACTCTTACTTGTAGAATTGAAATCTGGCATCAGAAAACGTGTGACTCTTACTTGTAGAATTGAAATCTGGCATCAGAAAACGTGTGGCTCTTACTTGTAGAATTGAAATCTGGCTTCAGAAAACGTGTGACTCTTACTTGTAGAATTGAAATCTGGCATCAGAAAACGTGTGACTCTTACTTGTAGAATTGAAATCTGGCTTCAGAAAACGTGTGACTCTTACTTGTAGAATTCAAACCTATCATCAGAAAACGTGTGTCTCTTACTGTAGAAGATATAGGGCCCTCAAAATGCAACTTCGCAATAAATTATGTTTACTTCTGGAGTTCTGACCTCCCGGCTACGAAATTGGTCATGGAGGGACGAATTTGCAATTTGAGATGTCCAATTCTAAATGCAGCTTTTGAATGAAATGGAAACACCTAAAAGATGAATGCTTCTGAAATGGTCACAATACATAAACACAGACTCAGTTGTAACCATGAATTCGCAGATGATACGCAACTATACATATCGTTCAATCCTAGGGATCTTAACGCTCACAAGATGGCTCTTCACAAACTTGAATCCTGTATCTCAGAACTCAAAGACTGGATGTGCGTGAACAAATTGAAACTTAACAACAATAAAACTGAATTCTTCATAGCCGGTACTTCTCAAGGTCTTAGTTAGCTTCCGCAATTGCAACTTAATGTGGGAGACAGCGTTATTAAACCATCTGATAATGTTCGGAACTTGGGCACAGTGTTTGACTCTTGCCTAACGATGACTCCTCACATTAATAGCATGATTTCTTCAATCAATTTCCAGCTCCGTAATATTCGTTGTATTCGTCGCTTTTTGGACCACAAAACACTTCACACAGTTGTGCAAGCTCTCGTGATATCTCGCATTGACACCGGGAATGCTCTCCTCTATGGAGCAAAATCAAAAGACCGTGATCGTTTGCAGTGCCTCCAACACAAAGCAGCCAAACTCATATTCTATGCGGCCAGACTTGATAGCCCCACAACATTAATGCATGACCTTCACTGGTTGCCAGTAAGAGATCGAATCAAATTCAAACTCTGTCTGTCCGTCTTCAAATGTTTGCATGAATCTTCTCCTTCATACCTCTTCATACAGAACACGCTCATCTGGACCCGTCACAAGATCTAACTGAAGGAATTAAAATGATACACAGGTTTTTTCTCAAAATCACTTCCCATGGACTTGGGTGGGTTTTGGATTCATGTATTCAATTGTAAGGCTTCTCTTTGGTGTGGGTAATTACATGTTGCTTCAAATTACATGCCCGTATAAAGCCTTTATTACAGAATTGACATCTGTAAAGGCTTCTCTTTTAAGGTATGGATATTTAAATGTCGTTTCAAATTACTTGCAAATGCAAAGGCTTTATTACAAAGTTGGCATTTGTAAGGTTTCTCTTCGCTGTGGACATTCATATGTTGCTTCAAATAATGTGTTCGTGCGAATATTTTATTACAGAGTTGGCATTTGTAAGGTTTCTCTTTGGTGTGGATCCTTAAATGTCGCTTCAAGTCTGTTGAATAAGTGAAGCCTTTATTACAGATTTGGCATTTGTAAGGCTTTTCTTTGGTGTGGATCCTTAAATGTTGCTTCAAATCACCTGCTTGTGTGAAGCTTTTATTACAAATTTGGCATTTGTAGGGTTTCTCTTTGGTGTGGATCCTTAAATGTTGTTTCAAAGCACTTGCATATGTGAAGCCTTTATTACAGAGTTGGCATTTGTAAGGCTTCTCTTTGCTGTGGACATTTAAATGTTGCTTCAAATAACGTGCTTGTCCGTAGCTTTTATTACAGAGTTTGCATTTGTAAGGCTTCTCTACGGTATGGATATTTAAGTGTTGCTTCAATTTACTTGCATATGGGAAGCCTTTATTACATAGTTGGCATTTGTAAGGGTTTTCTTTGCTGTGGACATTTAAATGTTGCTTCAAATAACGTGCTTGTCCGAAGCTTTTATTACAGAGTTGGCATTTGTATGGCTTCTCTTTGACGTGGATCTTGGGCCTTAAATGTTGTTTCAATATCCTACACCTGAAGCCTTTATTACAATATTTCCATAGGTAAGGCCTCGCTACGGTGCCGACGCTTACACTATCCTGCCCGTGTTGACGTGAATTCTTGCCATACCAATATGGTCTAATTCTCATCTGGTGGTGATGTAGATGGATCAGATATCGACAGGTGTCATGAAAATAACTTCCACAATATTGGCAAAGGTGAGGCCTCAGGTACATTTCGTAGAAATTAATGTTTAGTCGGTTTCCGAAAGCCATGTTCTGAAAAATAAAGGATACATATATGTGTGAAATTGAGAAATTTCTTTTGAGCCAATCCATGTCAACTCCAGGGTGGTGGTAGATATTGTTGAGAAAGTAAACTGCTGAAAATTTGAGCTTCATACTCCATTTCGTTTTCCGGTGGCAGCAATTTGAAATTTAGGAGGGTCAGCGTAAATTTTTGTTTGTATCGCGACCCGAAAGTCGATGTTTGGATGTCCATAAATGTATAAAGGGAACATTTAGAAACTTTAAAAAGTATGTAACCTGGGGTACTTTTTTTGTAGAATTGAAATCTGGCATCAGAAAACGTGTGACTCTTACTTGTAGAATTGAAATCTGGCATCAGAAAACGCGTGACTCTTACTGTAGAAGATATAAGGCCCTCAAAATGCAACTTCGCAATAAATTATGTTTACTTCTGGAGGTCTGACCTCCCGGCCCCGAAATTGGTCCTGGAGGGACGAAGTTGCATTTTGAGATGTCCAAATCTAAATGCAGCTTTTGAATGAAATGGAAACACCTAAAAGATGAATGCTTCTGAAATGGTCACAATACATAAACACAGACTCAGTTACCATGAATTCGCAGATGATACGCAACTATACATATCGTTCAATCCTAGGGATCTTAACGCTCACAAGATGGCTCTTCACAAACTTGAATCCTGTATCTCAGAACTCAAAAGACTGGATGTGCGTGAACAAATTGAAACTTAACAACAATAAAACTGAATTCTTCATAGCCGGTATTAGTAAACTTCCGCCATTGCAACTTAATGTGGGAGACAGCGTCATTAAACCATCTGATAATGTTCGGAACTTGGGCACAGTGTTTGACTCTCGCCTAACAATGACTCCTCACATTAATAGCATGATTTCTTCAATCAATTTCCAGCTCCGTAATATTCGTCGCTTTTTTGTCCACAAAACACTTCACACAGTTATGCAAGCTCTCGTGATATCTCGCATTGACACCGCGAATGCTCTCCTCTGGAGCAAAATCAAAAGACCTTGATCGTTTGCAGTGCCTCCAACACAAAGCAGCCAAACTCATATTCTATGCGGCCAGACTTGATAGCCACACAACATTAATGCATGACCTTCACTGGTTGCCAGTGAGAGATCGAATCAAATTCAAACTCTGTCTGTACGTCTTCAAATGTTTGCATGAATCTTCTCCTTCATCGGGCTCCTTCATACCTCTTCATACAGAAGACGCTCATCTGGACCCGTCACAAGATCCTCTATGGATACCAGTCTTCTGAACACTCACATCGGTAAAAATTGCAGTGGTGACAAGTCTTTTCGTTCTGCTGGTCCAGCATTGTGGAACTGCCTCCCGCGTAACATCAGGGAGGCAACCTCAGTGGCAACATTTAAAAAAGGCTCATTATTATCCTTTTTGACTTTTTGCTTTTGTTCTTTCTCTTGTTTTTGCAGTGTTTCACTTAGCGCTTTGATCTTTTTATAATAGCGCTTTATAAGCTCTTATATGTATGTATGTATGTATGTATGTATGTATGTATGTATGGTTTTCAAAAAAGGAGTCAAATGGTTTGTATGTCCAAGATGGCGACCGGTTCGGACGTGCCTCAACGTTCGTCCGACAACTTTCCAAAATTCCACCTTTGGATTTATCTATTGGTTGCTAATTTGGCATATACATTCGTCGTAGCTTCCGCCGTTAACGTTTGCGCAAATTGTGAGAAGATGGGGATAACTCAGGAGCTAAAAACTCCTTTCAAAGAGGCAATGCGATCTGGCCGTCTAAAAGCAAAAGAACACACGCTTCCGGATACCACAACAACCGGCATACGCAACCCGGACATTTATCCCACTGCCGAGAGTTTCGATCAGTTCACTGGGAAAATCTTGACTGATAATGAATGGTCTCAATTTGAAGGACTTCAATTCCAACTCAGAATCAACATTGCAAATGAACAACATGGTAAGAAACTGAACTTTTATCATCCCGACCCAATCAAATGGTGGAAACTCGTCAAAATTCTAACTTCAATTTTCATTAGGGGAGGTGAATGTCAAGAACAGAAAGCTAACTACGGTGTTGAATATAGCACGACTTTTCTTAAGTATGTGTACCGTATCATCTGCAAATTTCCCATCCCTGATATGGGGAATCGCCCAGCACCCAATGCTGCCGTCAAAAAACTGGTACATTAGAAAAATAAAATATGGTTTGGACTACATACGCAATGAAATCCACCCTAGTTTCAAGAGCAAAAATAAAAATGGCGTAAACAAAGAACCCAACCAAATTTCTAAGACTAAACTTACAGTCAGCTACCTGCACAACCGATTCTTTTGTTCTGCAAGGCTCACTCAGTCATTTAATGAGGCAATACAAACGATCGAAATTGGTGTTGAAATGAGCAAAATTTTGAGTTACACCTTTTCAGTGTAAAAATTTTTTTCTCAGCCAAATGAAAAGCACTAATTTTCATTTTTTCAGTAAATGGCTGGAAAAACTATAATGCTTGATACTGATTTTTTTTAAATCCTGGTGTTAAACTTAGGCCTGAAATTCAGTCATTTAGTGTAAGATATTCGATTTTTATAGGCTTCAGCTCGGCCCGCGAGCTTTTTCTTGGATCAACCTTTTAGCTTTTCAAAGTAATATAGTTCGCTAATGAAGGATTTTCCCCAACTTTCTAAAGCACATCACCGTGAGCTATATATCATAGTTTTGTCAGAATTTCCGTTTTGATTTCACCATCTTTCACTGTCGGCTGAAAAAATTTCTAAATCAACACGTGAAATCTAAAGGCTAGTACTAGCATTGTGGATCGATATCCCTGGGTTTAATAGGAATACCGGCATGGCTATAGTGTTGCCAGAACTTCAATATAGCAAAGAAATTCCCAGACCTATAGCGCTCCTACTGATCATGTTTAACCAGAACACCCAATTGGGGATTTAATCGCTGGTCGGGCAATTTGCTTTCAATGAAAAATTGACCTGGATAACAACAAAGGAAATATCGACTATTTCTGCTGGTTGCTCTCGAGATAAAAGTACTCACCATTGCCTACTTTTACTTAGTTTGACATTTTCTGAGCATGAATGGAAAAAGGGTAAAACAAAAACGGAAATTCTGACAAAACTATAACATATAGACACACACGATGTGCTTTACAGAGGTGGGAAATATCTTTCTTTAGCAAACTATGTTAGTTTGAGACGCTAAAACATGAATTCCGTAAAAAGCTCGCAGGCGAATTCAAGGCCTATAAAAATCAAAAATATCACACTAAAAGACACAATTTGATGCTTAATTTTAACACCAGGATTTAAAAAAAAAATGTATATCCAAGCACCAAGTTTTTAACTGACATTACTGAAGAAAAAAAAAATATTGCTTTATATTTGACCGAGAAAATTAATTTCATAGCAAAAAGGTGTATCTCTGAATTGTGCTGATTTTTACATGTATCGATCGACTTTTAGCGCGACTAAGCATTTCTAAAGAATTGGTTGTCCAGGCGACAGACTGCTTACTGAACTCTGGAAATCGAACAAAAACGGGCAATTGAAATCATCAAGCATGATTGTATGGATAAGGCACAAGTGAAGTGTCCCGTCAACAAAGAACTAGTCACGGAGTTTTACTCTGAGAAAAGCCGTCGTTTATTAGATGAATGGAACCCTGATTTGGCACCATGGAATGATCATCGTGATCAACTGAACTTAATTCCCCATCTCGACATGGATAATTTGAGTTTGACAATGCCGATTACAGAAGATGAAATCAAGCAAGTCCTCCGAACTGCTCCGAACAGAAGTGCACCAGGGTACGACCGTATTACTTATATTGACTATAAAATAAGCAATGTGATTAACGTCTTAAAATCAATATTTAACATATGTTTAAAAAACTGTAAAATACCTAGTGATTGGAAACATGCTATCATCAATTTACTTCCCAAATCAAGTGATGACTCAAGAGATTTGTCTGAATGGAGGCCTATCTCAAAACTTGTCACTATTTACAAAACGTTTATGATGGTTCTAGGCAAGCGTCTTATTCCGTGGATTGTTGAAACTAATAGACTTTCTCATAGTCAAAAGTGATCTTTACCACGTAATGGATTACAGGAACACGTTTGTTGTCTTAAAAACTCAATTACTGATTTCAGGCATCAATCTGGTAAATTGTACATTATGTTTCTGGACTTAGCAGACGCTTTTGGGAGTATTGATCATGAAATGATGGTCGATGCTTTAAAGGCCTATGTGTATCCTGATATAATTGTCGATTTAACTAAGGACACTTACACAGAATCTACATTTCAGGTTATTACGAATTCCGGTCTTACCGATCCAATTGTCAGACATAGAGGCATCATTCAGGGCTGCCCGTACTCTGTGATTGCTTTTGAGCAGGGGATCGACATATGGCTAAGGTGGTTATGTAATGACATGCAGCCTCAAACAAGACATATTGCACGCTCATCACTTGAGCTACATATGAAAAAGCGTAAAGTGGACATGAACAATATTGAATCTTCATTTGCTGGCTATTGTACTGATGAAAACGGTAGATTGATTAAGCAATGTGCGGTTAATTGGCCTAAATCAGTCTGGATCGAGCTCAATGAATTGTGCATGCGTGAAGGCCTGAGGTTGGAGACAGTGGCGTAGCCAGTGGGGGGACAAGGGGGGCCGGTGCCCCCCCCCGCTCGTCATGGGCGTCGGTTCATGTAAGGCCGTCGGTAGGCGGAAGGCGTTGTTGAAAAAAAAATTGGGTTAACAATATACTATTTTCACTCCAGGGGGAAAAAAATTGATGAAAAATTGACAATTGCACATAAAAAGTATGTGTTTTTATGTTAGTAGCGCCTAAAATATTTCCGTCGGTACATTTACAAGTTGTGCCCCCTCGGTTCCAAAATCCTGGCTACGCCACTGGTTGGAGATGTCTGGTGACGAGTACGTATATATCTCCTCCCTTGATAATGAAGTGGCTTTTGTTTTGCGCAATCAATCTACCACTTTCAATCATATCAAAAACCAGCATTTAAATAACCGTATCACTAGGTTTAAGACCAAGATATCTCAAGGTAGAATTCTAAACACACCTTGCATCAATTTGCAAATCTCGAACAATTATCTCACCAATACTGCTATTGCTGATAATCTGGTCAAGTTCATCTTTAAGACACGTCTTCAACTTCTTGAATGTAATTCTCTGTTGCACTGTTATTATCCTCGTGTTTATCCTAAGTCATGCTTACTATGTAACAACCCATTTGACGCTGCTTCTCATGTTCTCAATGGTTGCATGATTTTCAATAACATGTACATCAAGCGTCACGACAGGATCGTTAACCACATTCATTCTGAATTCACTAAGACCCGTCCTCAGCTCATTGTGTATGTAAACAAGATAATTACAGGTAACATGCTGAATTCCAACTCGACACAGCTTTATAAATGCTAATGTTATTCATAGTAAACCGGACTTACTCATCCTTGATGAACAGTTGAAAAGGGCTTATATTGTTGAAGTTTCATCTCCATACGACGCTTTTATTGATCAATGTTATAATACCAACTTTACATATTACAGTTTTTTGTGTGAACTGATCACTCTCGACACGAATTACTCGATGCAAAATCGTCGTCATCATCATTGCACAGAGCATACCTTGAGAGGACACTTGGCTCATTTGCATGGCAGTCGGACTCTCCATTGTATTTGTTCATTTGTGTATGGAGAGCAATGGCGACCCTTCATTGTATTTGTTCATTTGTGTATGGAGAGCCATTCTTGGAGCCCATGGGACTCAGGCTAGGTCCTCAGGTAGAGTCAGACGCTGTATATACTAGAAACGCATATTCTTAATTCCGCGTTTATTCAATGTTAGCATTAAATTTGTATTGCCCGGCAGCGCGCGCAATGGAAAAACCTGAATTTGTTACATAAAAAGAAATGAAAATTTAAAAAGTCGGGTTCCACCTGAGTACATATTAAATGGGTGTAGAAATTGTTCTGAAAATATTAATTAATTTAGACAAACATACGGGATATAATGAACCTTTGACATGACGCCATTCGTTCGTTCGTTAGGTTCGCTCTCGTTGGAGCAGGGTCATTGCTAAAAGCTTGTCCCTCTGGTTGCAAAAATCTGTTCAAAAGAACAGGAACTGCGTAACTTTTGGTCGCTGTATAAGCCGACCCACTCTGGTTGGTCAATCTGAAGTGACTTCTTGAAGACTTGTGTTTCAGCGTAGCCCTGTGGCAGCCATGTAAGGCGCGTATCGGTTTTATACTAGCTCGCACTAGTCCGAGTCGTCGGTTCCTTATAGCAAACTGCCAAGTCTTGTGAATAGTAAATTATTCCCCAGTCCGTTAACCGGTCAAGCCAGTACAACGAACCATAATGGGATAATGTTACTATTCGGTATAACTTTAGTTCGACCTTATGCTGCTGGAAAGCTCAGGATAGCTTGGGTGCTTCGACACAACAGGTAGGCTCATGTGCAGTGACACGGCGGTATGCACATTCAAACGTCTAGCTGTTGCCGCCCTCGTCACTATCCTTAACCTTCTTAGCGCAATAGGTCTTGCCTCTATTGTACCTTCACGTGTTCGTACCGTAGTCACTTCCCGACCGCCACTCACGACGAGTCGGTGACTGATGATGATTGATTGATGATTTTTATTAGTCGTTTTATATCACCTATACCGTGTGTCATAATACCAATATTTTGTAATTTTATATAAGAACTAATATTTTGCATCATAAATGCGCAGTCCATATGTACAAACGAATACTAATCTTCAAGATATTAAGCTTTAGAAGACTTCAAAATAACATGTCACTAAGCAGGTCATAGGTGCTGGCCTTGTCCTATTGTACTTGTTCATTTGTGTATGGAGAGCTCACTGACCTGTAGAGGTCAATGGGAGCTAGAGCTTCTTTACGGGTCACTATCGGTTTCAGGGCGTAGTTCATTGAACTCAACGGGCTGTTATTTGAAGTGCTTTTATGTTATTGCAAAACCGATCGTGGCGAAAGCTAATAAATAATTCATACCAGGGTTTAATTGATCTGGGATGCGGACATTTCATTATTCGCAAACCACCGGGATTCGATATAGGTTTGCGTTGTAAAATGAAAATTTGAATAAGAGTGTCATCCCCCTGATCATTGGCTCTACAGGGTGTGTCCACAAAAACGTGGTGCCTGGGTTAAAAATACTCGGGTTTGACACCCGGAGGAGCAAAGCCATTGCTAAGTATTTGAGCATCAGCGCTGCCATTGGCTCAAAAATTGTGTGGCAAATGCGTGTTGGGGCGGTCAATGCACAGCGCTAGTTTGTTTTGGCCCTTCTGGTTGTCATTTGCTTGGCTATGGGTTTGCTCTTCGCCATGGTTTAAAATTCTTGCTTCTCATGTGTTTTCCATGGTTTCTCACTTTTTTTTTATAATTAGATTTTGAATTTGCCGCCTGCTCTGCGAGCTTTATGTGGCGTTCTCTGTATTTTGTATATAATTGCAGTTATCTAATAAAATATTTGAAATATATATGGTTTTCAAAAAAGGAGTCAAATGGTACACCTTGACCATGGTCATGACCGTAGTTTTGTCATTTTTGTACAAATTGCTGTTATATGTGTGAAATTTGTATTTCAAATTCAGTATTGTTTTATAAGCTGACAAGCTTTTGCAACTTGATATACTTGATATGAACTTGAAGTACCAACTAACAAACTAATGTGATTTGAGACTATATTTGGATCCTTGGTCTTGGTGTTTATTAACCTAAGAAATTTATGATCATCATGTTTACTGACATATTCTACAGGTTGTACATGTATATCCACAACTGCAGATACAGCTTGTGGGTATTGGCTAAAGAGCCAGATGGGCCTGGGCCCAGGGCACCTAAATGTTTTGGGCCCCCCAAAATGAAAACATTCTCCTTTTTATTGTTATTGAAATGTTTGGCTATTAACAAATCATATTGACCAAAAATGTTGTTTTTAATTAAAATTTTTGGCACCATTGTTGCATCCCAACTGCTAGAAATGCTAACACCTTCGAGGGGCTTTGTCCTCTGCATAGGCGTAGATCACGGGGGATGGGGGGGCACCTTTGTTTCATAACCATGAAGGTATAGGACATTTTTTATTTTTGCTATAGCCCCCGAATGAAATTTATTTAATTATGTTTGTACTCACTCAGATAGCATTGTGTGTGAATTTTACATCCGGACTAGAGGCTATTCTTTTTTTATGGGCATTTTAGTGTCTAAAATGGCCCAAAATGAGGGTTTTTCAATATTGCCGTCCATTTCTAATCGTCACCCCATAGGCTTTACATGTAAAATAAAAAGGCTCGTAAAAATTTAATAGCCTCTAGTTCAGATGTAAAATTCACACAAAATGCTTTTTGAGTGATTACAAAGATAATTAAATACTTTTCATTCGGGGGCTATGTGGAATTTTTTTTTATGTATTCCTTGTACAATGACATTTCACAATAAAATGTCCATTGGAAACAAAGGTGGGGGGGGGGGGGATAAATGATTTAAAATCATTCAAAATTTAAATGATTTAAAATCCCCCCAATATTTTGCCAGTGGGATGGTCCAAACAATCATCCCCCCAATGTCCGTATGTGGGTTTCTGACCAAATTAACCTCATATTTAGCCATTTTGGCCCTAAAGTTCAATTTTTTTTCGCACTATGCGCAAATTTATTCCACTTTTGCACAGTATTTCATCAGTTTAGCTTAAAAATGACAAAAATTTGCGTGCATGCCGTGCGCATTTGTGCCATAAACCTATTCTGTCGCCAAAAGGTGCTGGATGGATCACTATACTTCAAGAATTTTGTCCAATTCCATCCCCCCAATGTCAAAAAGAAATCTACGCCTCTGGACCAAACAGTGGCCCTATATTTTGGGCTGGCCCGAAGCATAGGAGTTGTGCTTTGGAAACTTAGCCCGCAAAGGGGGGTCATAAAAAAGTGAAATTTAAAGAAATTCTGAGAGGGTAGTGCGGGGGCCATCTGTTGTATTGTCACGGATTGACCCTCTTCCTTTCTCTCTTTTCCCTTTTTTTAGGGATCGCCAGGGGTGTCGCATTCAAACACCATCATGGTGATGACCCTGCCCCCGTGGCAAAAAATTGCTTGCTGACCCGTCACCGACCGAAAAACAACAGAAACATATTTCAATCTAGCATCGAATGCGTAACTACCGTGTGTAAATTGAAATTAAAAGCTTCAAAGTTCTCCTGTATTAAACATGTTAAATGCAGGGACAGCCTAGTTCACCACGTAAACTTGTATGGCTCAAAATTCGGACCGTATACCAGTAAGTTTCCTGACATCCGTATTTTGAAATCTGTTGATGTTTTAATTGATCCCCCGATACCCGGTTAATTATTTTAGCTGTGTCACAGGTCTGACACTTGTGGGAACAAGCCAAACTTCAGAAAAAACAAAACAATTCGTCAGGTGTATTCCATAGTGGCGTATAGTGATTTTTGGTAATTTTTTTTGAAAATTGGCACATATGTTTTTAATGATGTTCTCTTTCATTTTTCTAAGTCTCATTAGTCAAAATTAGCTAATTAATTAGTAATTAATTAATTAAATGTGGCGTATAGTTACAAAGTGAAATTGTGTGTTTTCATAGTGGCATATCGACCATACGCCACTTTTAATACACATTTTATAATTATAAAATATCGGCAAAAATGAAAAACATTGTACAACTCTCTACATGTCATAGTGACTTATCGCCCCTATACGCTACTATGGAATACAAGCCGACGAAAAGTAACGCCATAGGGATTACACAGCGATCGAGGTGGCGTAAGGTTAACGTTAGGTTAGGGTATTGCGTTTTGCGTGTTTTCCATAGTGACGTATAGTATTGTGCTTTTTGCTTTCAGTTTGCCAGCAATATTATGTATTTATTTCTTTTGAAAAATATATATAAAATCTATTTAGTTTACTACAGAAATTTCACATCATTTACAAAATATAATGAATGTCTGATTTACACAACTCGATTTTAAATTGACATTTTTTCAAACCCGATTTTCTCGAAAAGTTGTTTATTCGCCGCGCCCCACTATACGCTACTATGGAATACAGCTGACGAATTGCTGATATCAATGTGAAGTGGGACTTGCATATTATGTAGGATTGCATAGAGATTAAATTTGGCAAAATGAGACCTTTCTAGGCAAGTTGACAAAACTGTGTGTGTGTAATATGATAAAAGGGCATTTCATGATCCACCTATGGAAACCTCTGCCTGCATAATGTTTATGCACCAAATATTTCTTGCAGATTATGCTTGCAGTATACGATAAGACAATTTAAAGTTTTAAATTCGGGTTCCCCAAAATCTTGCATGTGTAAAAAGGGGGGTCAAAGAATTGTTGGCACGCCAAATGGGGGGGCAAAGGCTTTTTAGCACGTTAAAGGGGCGGGGCAAAGATTTTTAGCAAGGCCAAAGGTGGGGGGGGCAAGCAATTTTGGTACACCATTTTAAAATTCACCACCCAGGGGTACACATAAGGCGTGTGAAAGTCGATTCCGAGTTTATCGTCCCCCGCCCGCGTCACTTTTTGGACACCAAAAACACCCGCGTCAAATTTTCCAAAAAGCCAAAATAATTCATTATTTTAAAAGTATCAGTGTTTTCACCAGTTTTAGCAATTGGAAACATATATTTTTGTTTGTAAAACATATAAATTTATAACTTGGAACCAAAACCAGGCTCTTTTCTAACTTTTCTAGTCCCTACCCATATAAAAACATGTTTATAAATATGAGTGTGGCTTTAAATCAACACGCACTTTAGGTCAATAATGAAATCTGATGAAAGAATGAAAAATGAAAAATGAAAAAGTCACCTCACCAACCTGGGAAAAAAAAGGGACGATAAACTCGGAATTGACTTTCATGGGCCTAAGGGGCTGTGTAATAATTATTAGCCCCCCTGGGGCGGTAAAATTTCCAAACGGCTTGCCAAAAATTGCTTGCCCCCCATCGGCCTGCCAAAAATTGCTTGCCCCCCTTCTCGACCCGCCCAAAAATGTTCCCCCCCCCCATGAACATGCCCAATGTTTGGAATCCCAATTTTAAATTGTCTAGATGTATGTTGCGAGCACAGCCAGCAGAAAAATTTGCATATTTAAGTGCTTCCGTACAAGGCTGTTTTGCCTTTTTAGAGCGTTTTATTAAAAGGGCGCCCCATGCACACCGACACCGCCTGGCTAATAATTATTTGGTGGAGCAGAGACATTAAAATGAATACACGGGATCGATACACGTGAATTGCTATGCACGATTTTGATATCAGGCGAAAATCTTGAATACTGGGTCTCCCATAAATGAATTTTTCTCAAGAAACCAGATGTGGTCTCATACACTTGAAAATACGTTTTGAACAGATATGATAGTCGCTAGAATGCGCTTTGAAAATTGGCCGTGCGCTTTGAACTCAAAATCTGGCAATTTTATATTGCGTTGGTCCTATGGACTACAGCGTGTAGTACAGCTGCACTCACTGTAGGCAGTATACAAGTCGATGACCATTGACCTCAATGGGGTATACAAGCTTATTCGCGCACAACCAAGATCAATTACCCGGCTTTGTGAGTAGCCTTTGTTAAGTCCCTCGACTTATTATTAGTTTTAAAGAGCTTTAAAGGTTTGAACCAAATGGCCAATCGTGGCTGTGGATTCAACCTACCATGGCGATTCCTGCCATGAAGATATAGGGTCGATGACACTGTGCCATGAATGTGTGCCAAAAATGACTTGCCCCCCCTCTCGGCTTGCCAAAATTGCTTGCCCCCCTTTTGGCTTGCCACAAATTTCTTGCCCCCCCCCTCAATTTTACCCTCCCCCAGGGCAGCTCATAATTATTGCACAGGCTACAGCCCCAGGCTGATTATTGTACAGCCCAATTCACTATACGTTTTCCATCCATTCCAGAGATAACATATAAAAGTTCCTCGTACGTACTGGGGACAGTCACAATGACAGCATGTATACATTGTATCCCGGGGGTACTCGGTACAAATGACCATACGGGGACGTGCCGCAAACATGGGTAGCATTTTCAGCCTTCTGGTATATCAATGACCCCCTTTTCAAAGCCTATTTTGGTATATGAATGGGTCCTTTTTTCACAATTTTCTCAATTTTTTCGGAAAACAGCCCAATTTTTCCTTAATCTAGCCAAAATTTTCCCACAATTTTGGGAAAATTTGTAAAAACTCAGACAATTTTGGTTAAATTCGGACGAAAATTTCGACTTTTGGTATATCAATGGGTCCAAATTTCTTGAAAAATTGGTATATTTATGGGTCCACTTCCAAAATCTCACCGGCACGTCCCTACCAAAACCAAACTTGAGTACCCCCCCGGGCATTGTATACAGTATTATAGTAGTAATACTACCTACACATATCGTGACATACTAAGTTTTATATTGATGTACTTTTCCCGTTTCAATCCATGAATCTCACTATTCATACGGGCCAGTTTCTTATCTACTTCATTATTTTTTTATGAGGCAAAAAATACGATGATATAATACTTACAGTCGTATAAAATCGGTGAATAACTGAACATTTGTCCTTTGTTGTGTTGATGATCGGGTGGTTTGCTTAGAGCTAGCAAACACGCATGCGTATAAATAGCGTGTCTACAATAATAAAATGTACGGAAGCCAATTATCGCCTCACCTTTTATTTTGGTGAATCGGGTCACACCGACATCGACATACCCTGGTTAGGGAGTGTTCATTAATACTTTGTTGGGGGGGGGGGCTGGTCTTCCTCAAATTTTTCGCTCAAAAACTTTTTTGACCCCCCTCGATGGACCGCTAAACTTTTTTGACCCCCCCATTATCGTATTACAAACATACTTATTGTTTCCAGGTGTGGTATCTGGGTCACATGTCATTGAGGGAGGCAAATGAAACATTCCCGGTGGGACAATACAAGCACAAGGACATTTTCATTTTATAATTAAGATTTGTCCCAAATCAGGGTGTTTATCTGATTTTACAGGGATAAATGAAATAGAGGCTTTATTTGGAGGTTCATTATATGCACATCAGCATAATTTGGATCCGTGGCTATTATGATAGGTTAGTACAAATGCGCGCGAACCGCGCAAAAAATGTGGCCATATTGAAGCTTGAATGGTCAAATATTGTTAAAATTGGAACTAATTTATGCAAAAAGCTAAAATGGTCAAATATGAGATTAATTTGGTCACGCAAAAGTACACAGGTATCAGTTTTGGCCCGAAAGACCGTGGCAACTGGGCCAGTGCCCACCCTGCCCTATGGTAAATCTACCCATGGGCCTATGTGTACAAAATAATTTTGAAATGAGAAATAGTAAACTGAAGCGTGCAGTTTACGTGCAAAGAAATCCAATTTATCAGATTGGTACATGCTAGACTTGAGTCCAGTCCTCGTTTACGGAGTTTAGGGTTAGGGTTTAGGGTTTAGGTAGGGCAGTCTTGTAATAAGACTAGTAGAGTTGCACCCTATTCGGCAATCGCTCCCACAATGCATATGTAAACTTTCTTTATCTGTGTCAATAATAGAATATTGATTTCAACGGAGTATAGAGCTGTATGGAAAAATATTTATAATACAGGGTGTTGACACTGTGCAACATTGACCCCCATTTTCAAACCGCCTGTCACTGAATGACCTCTTTTTTATTTCTCTCATTTTCCTCTCACCTAATGACCCCCATTTTGAATTACTCTCTCACCATATTTAGAAATAAATGCTCTCACTGAATGACAACCATCAAAACAATGCTCGAGCACTAAATAACCACATTTTAAGGAAGAAAATGATCTCACTGAATGACCCCATTTTCAGAAATATATGTTCTCACAGAAAGATCCTCATTTTTAGGAATAAATGCTCTCACTGAATGCCTAAATTTTCAAAATGAATGCTCTTATTGAATGACCCTCCTACTGCTCTTATTTTATCATCCTCACCAAATGACCCCCTAAGTTATTTGGTGCTCTCATTGAAAGACCCCCTTCTTTCTTTATTTACTCGAGTCCCTACTTTTGGAGTCGAGTCGAATTCGCACATCCCCGCCACTTCCATATTTCTTTAATTTGTAAGGCTTCTCTAAGGTGCTTCAAATAACGTGCTTGTGCGAAGCTTTTATTACAGACAGAGCTGGCATTAAAAAGCTTCTCTTTGGTGTGGTTCTTTAAATGTCGCTTCAAGTCTGCTGGATAAGTGAAGCCTTTATGTAAGGCCTCACTTTGGTATGAATAAAAATGTTCCTTCAAAGTACCTGCCTGTGTAAAGAATTTCTTAGAGATTTGACATTTGTAAAGCTTCTCTAGGTTTTTCTTTGCTGTGGACATTCATATGTTGCTTCAAATAATGTGTTCGTGCGAATATTTTATTACAAAGTTGGTATTTGTAAGGTTTCTCTTTGGTGTGGATCCTTAAATGGCGCATCAAGTCTGTTGAATAAGTAAAGCCTTTATTACAATATTGACATAGGTTATGCTTCACTTTGGTGTGAATATTTAAATGTTCCTTCAAAGTACCTGGCTATGTAAAGCCTTTCTTACAGATTTGACATTTGTAAGGCCAGGCCCGTACGCAGGATTTTTTTTTTGGGGGGTGCTGATTTTGAAAAAGTGGACTTTTTTCTAAAGGGGGGCGATTTTGTGAAAAGTGGACTTTTCCCCCAAATTTGGACCTATTTTTGACCAAAAACGTAAAAAACTGATTTTTTTTGCTCGTTACGCTCGCAAATTCTTAAATTTTGGGACTTTTTGTATACTTTTGCAAATTTGGGGAGGTGCGGTCGCACCCCGCGCCCCTGCGTACGGGCCTGTGTAAGGCTTCTCTAAGGTGCTTCAAATAATGTGTTCGTGCGAATATTTTATTACAGAGTTGGCATTTGTCAGGTTTCTCTTTGGTGTGGATCCTTAAATGTCGCATCAAGTCTGTTCAATAAGTAAAGCCTTTATTACAATATTGACATAGGTAAGGCTTCACTTTGGTGTGAATATTTAAAGGAAGAAGTGCACCAAAACATTTTTTCAAACTAAACATGCTAGGAATTTCATATTTGGTGTAAATGACACTTGAAACCAAAAAATCAGAAAAATGCCCAAACCTTTTATGGGACACCTTTTAAATAACACGGTCTAAAAGGTTCAGGAAAAAAACTACAGAAACGTTCACTAAACATGCATAATATGCTGCTCGCATCATAATCTAAACCTGTCAAAGTTTCTAAATTGGGAACCGCCCAAAATATTGGAACGTGGAACGGAGGGGTGGGCAAAGATTTTTTGGTAAGCCGATGGGCAGGGGTGGGGGCAATTTTTGACGGCACAGGGGGGGGCAATTTGAAAATTCAACCCCCGGAGTGGGGACTCGTAATTATTTCACAGCCCCTTACTGCTTTCATGATGAGAATTGTCTAGAGTTTGTTTTTGACAAAAAGCATGTCCTAATAACCCTGCATTGCACCTTTATGATTTGGCCATGGAACTAAGCTTTCCTCAAGTAACATCATGTAAGCTTTATATATTAACACAAGTTAATGAAATAGGTCGCCAATTATCAGTTGTCCAGATCACCTCCTTTCTTGGGAATCCAAATAATTTTTGACTACTTCCAAAGAATTTTCTGGTTAAGAAAGCAAGTATTTAACCAGAGGATGATTTAAGTACTACCAGTGGCGGATTTAGAGGGGGGCGCACCCGGCGCGCGCCCCCTCTATTTTTTGCAGATCGGCGCCTGACTCTGTGTATTTTTGCAGAGCGGCGCCTGACTTTGTGTGGGCGCCGAGCCGTGGCGGCGGCGGTGTTGGCTCGGCGCCCCCTCTATTGAAAATTCCTGGATCCGCCCCTGACTACCCAACAGGTCTTGCGGTTAGCATAGCTGTGTGAGTGAACATGACACCAATGCCCGCCCATTGTATAGACGTGCATGGTTAAATTTGAATTTGGACCGATATATTTACAATAAAACACCTTCAAAATGCTGGTCGATATCACATTTAATGTTATCTACAGAAGGTGTGAATTATCCTTTTTGCATACATCACTTTAGTTCTGAAATCGACCAAGTAATAATGACACACACAATTCTAAAACAACATCTTTCGCACAAAATTCAATGGGATTTGACAAGTAAAGTGGCAGTTGATTTTTTAACATTTTTTCAGTGCATGATGGGGCTTCCTTTGGTATTTAACCAAAATCGTCACACTAACACACCTACATACAGCCACCCCGTGCCATACAGAAGTGATAGTCTCTTGTGAAACAAAATCAGTTTTGAAATACAAAACAAAAATAAATTACATATCACACATTATGGCTTCAAGTAGATTCCATGGCAAATGGTTGTCATGTGTTTGCAGTTGAACTTTGAATTACTATCTGTGGTATGTTATAAACTGCTGTTTCAGGGATGAAAGCCCATGCTGTATGTATCAAAAACCTCCCAGGAGTTTCATGTTTTCTCATAGTGCTGGGCATGGGTTTTTTTCATGTTTTTGACGGCTACTACTATGGGTAAAGGCTTTTTTTCAAAAGCCAATTTGACATTTGTAAGGCTTCTCTTTGGTGTGGGTCATCAAATGTTCCTTTGGAGTACCTGCTTGTGTGAAGCCTTTATTACAGATTTGGCATTTGTAAGGCTTCTCTTTGGTGTGATTTACATGTTGCTTCATATTACATGCCTTTTTAAAGCCTTTATTACAGAAATGACATTTGTAAAGGCTTCTCTTTTAAGGTATGGATATTTAAATGTCGCTTCATATTACTTGCATGTGCAAAGGCTTTATTACAGTGCAGGCATTTGTAAGGCTTCTCTTTGCTATGGACATTCATATGTTGCTTCAAATAACGTGCTTGTCCGAAGCTTTTATTACAGACTTGGCATTTGTAAGGTTTCTCTTTGGTGTGGATCGTTAAATGTCGCTTCAAGTCTGTTAAATAAGTAAAGCCTTTATTACAATATTGACATAGGTTAGGCTTCACTTTGGTGTGAATATTTAAATGTTCCTTCAAAGTACCTGCCCGTGTATAGCCTTTATTACAAAGTTGGCATTTGTAAGGCTTCTCTTTGCTATGGACATTTAAATGTTGCTTCAGATAACTTGCTTGTCCGTAGCTTTTATTACAGACTTTGCATTTGTAAGGCTTCTCTACGGTATGGATATTTAAATGTCGCTTCAATTTACTTGCATATGCGAAACCTTTATTACAGAGTTGGCATTTGTAAGGCTTCTCTTTGCTGTGGATCTTGGGCCTTAAATGTTGTTTCAAAATTCTATACCTGGAGCCATTATTACAATATTTCCATAGGTAAGGGCTCTCTGCGGTGCCAACGCTTACAACATCCTGGCCGTGTCCATGTTGACATGAATTCTTGCCATACCAATAGGGTCTAATTCTCATCTGGTGTTTATGTAGATGCATTAGATATCGACAGGTTTCATGAAAATAACTTCCACAATACTGACAAAGGTGAGGCTTCAAGTACATGTAGTAGAGTCTATTGTTTAGTGGAGTTCTGTAATCCATGTTCTGAAAAAGAAAGGATGCACATGTGTGTGAGATTGAGTTTGCAAGGAACTTCTTCTCGGGGAGTTAGAGGCACGTCCTGTGCATCCACCCAGGACTAAACCAAACCAACTTTTTTAGGTTCCTGAGATGACCCCAAAACATAATCAGGATGTTCCCAAAAATTTAAACTGGCCCCAAGTGGGTTTTTTTCAAGATGGCGTCCAAAATGGCCCCCAAATGTAGGTAATCACTAAAAATGACCATATATGAATACTATTTCTGAATCAAACTAACTTTTTTTAGCTTAACTCTTTTAAAGAGCCCAGCACAAACTAAAGTTGATATAAAGGATAAAACGTCCCAAAAAAGGTCAGTGTATTTTCAAAATGGCGCCCAAAATGGCCGTTGTTACTAACATTCTTGTGATTGAAACTGGTAGCTCTGCTCAAACTTGTAGATTCAGCCGACCTGATTGAGAGTCCCTTATTCCGTTTCAAGAATGCAGCAAACCACTCCGCGCCCGCCATCTCATTATCTGCCCATGTAGATGGACACTTTACGTTGTTTTCTTTGGCAAAATCATAGGCCAGCTTCCGAACTTCTTTTGGTGAAATGCCAAGGTACATTTCAGAAGTTCGTACAATGTATGCTACCAGAAAAGCTTCTTGATCTTCACTGAAAACCTTGTTGCCAGCGACATAACCAATGCTGGGTTTTTTTCCTTCTCGTTTTGCTTTGCAGTATCTTTGCAGACTCATGAAGTTAACCTATTAAAAATAGAAAATGGGTATAAGTATTCTACAGGGTGCCCCAAAACAAAACAAAACAAAACAAAAAACAGAACCCTCAATGCACCCTCATTTTCTATTATTTCTGAAAAGTTAATCAAATATCAGAGGATGATTTAAGCACTTCCCACCACGCCACTGTGTTGACTTGCGGTTAGCACAGCTGCGTGAGTGAACATGACACCACTGCTTGCACATTGCATTGACGGGCATGGTTAAATTTGAATTTGGACTGATATATTTACAATAAAAACGCATTCAAAATGCTAGTCGATTTCACATTTTATGTTACCTACAGAAGGTGTGAATTATCCTTTATGCATACATCACTTTTATTCTGAAACCGACCAAGTAATAATGACACACACACAATTCTTAAACAAAATCTTTTGCACAGAATTCATTGGGATTTGAAAAGTAAAGTGGCAGTTGAAACTCTAGTGATAACACGTTTGCAGTGCATGATGGGGCTTCCTTAAATCATCCTCTGATCAAATATATTTTGGTACGAAAAGAAACCTTTATTCGTTAGTTTTAATATACCGAAAAAAATATTTCAATCGGCTCACAACTTTTGAAGATATGCTCTTTCAAAGAAATGTATCCGTTTTTCACTCTATCCACGGAGGAGGTTTGGCTACTTCAAAAATTGAAAAGGATTATACGTACCATGCATGAATATCAAGCATTCCTCAATGATAACTTTATAAAACAACAAACTTTGTTTAGGAAATTGGCTTTACCGGTGGGCCTATTATGTTTCTTACTTTCTTACTTTGTTGTTTTTGTTTTCTTTTTATTTACAACATTAAAGGTTGCCTGAAAAGGGCTGTTTGGTATGTCCTTAGTTCTTCTGAGTTTACTGTGCTGCTTTGCCCTCTACCTGATTGTCTCCTTGACGAATACAGGTTTCAGCCCTGGTCGTCATTGCATCAATTGCATTGCGTACCCTCCTTGTGCACCGTATACTTGCAAATCCAGCAGTAATATACGGTTGCGAAGATGTTGGCTAGCTGGCGATCCTCGATCATAGCGAATGGGTTCCAAAGCCTAATGCTATTATTATCTATCCATGTCATTAACCGTGTGTTTCGTTTTAATCTTTGATGTAGCCAAACCTCATCCGTGGACAGAGTGAAAAACAAGCACATTTCTTACATAGGACATACAAAATTGTGAGCCGATTGATATAACTGCTTTGATCAACTTGTCAGAAATAGGAGAAAAAGAGGGTGCAATGAGGGTTCTCTTTTTATTGGGACACCCTGTATAATAAGTTCATTTATATAATATATACTTTGATCAGCTCGTAATCGGCAGGAATTTTAACATCGCGGATTAAAATCAATATATTTTATTTTGAGAATTGTCTTGTGACACCTCGCCAGAAAAATCACAAATTATTAATTCAAGTCCTATACTTGTCTACTTTCTTTAACATGCACATTTTAAATCTTCCAGATGAACAAATATAACTCTTAACGTGGATCTACTTTTTTCGGCGTAGTGGCAAAAGCCTAACAATTCCCGCCAATTACGAGTTGATCAAAGTATATAACTATGATGCTCTTACATTATGGTCAGCCGCTGCAACTCGCAAAGAATCGCCATATTCCAACACACGCAGGGCAGCAGCTTCCATTACATTAAGAGGTATTTTCCCCCTCTCTGTCTTCCTTTTCCAGGTTCTTGGCATCATTAACAGTACAACAATTACAGCTGTAGGTAAAACAAAATACACAGTAGACATAATGAAATATTTAAATATGAAAATTGAAACAATATTTAGTTCAACACAGGTAAAATGTAATTGGGGTAGGTTGTTACCTTGACATGGGGGAGGTTGTTACAGTGTAACAACTATCCCCATAGGAGTTTTACACACATAAGCCATTATAACACAACCCTGAGGCAGAATTACAGGTCATGTGACTCGGGGATATATTAGTGACCTACATTATACTACACCAGGCACAAAAAGAAACTCGTCAGTTATATTCATCCTTGCTGTTCAATAACTTGATCATTTTGGATTATTCTGAAATATACATTTTGTTAATTGGACTTTTCTTCTCATTTGACACCCTGTTCGTGAAAAACGAACAAGAATTGACCAAGATATGCGCCTCCAAAGCCTCAAACCCCCAAATCAAAAGTTGCATTTTTAACGATTTTCAATGGGAACGCATCGTTGTATTGCACACAAGCACCACGGGCCAATCAATAAAGCACACAGTGTAAGAGGCACAATTGAATCGTTAAAATTGCAACCTTTCATTTTGGGGTTTGAGAGTTTGGAGGCGCATATCTTGGTCAATTCGTGCTCAATGTTCACGAACAGGGTATCAAATGAGAAAGAAAAGTCCAATTAACAAAATGTATATTTCAGAATAATCCAAAATTATCAAGTTATTGAACAGCAAGGGTGAATAAAACTGACAAGTTTCTTTTTGTGCCTGGTGTATATTTACCATAACAAGCTAACATTATGCACATCCAGTTCACATACAAACTTGTTCATAACTGATAGAATTTCATGCAAATGGTCCACTACTAAGAAGGGATCACCTCATGCCATCATATGGTCTGAACTGACCAATCACATGCATGGGATTTGTAATTTTCTTTCTAAATTTGTGAAAAGATACCTCTCGCATAATACTAGTGAACAAAAAATCTGTTGATAGAACAAAGATCCCATATGGATTGTTCCCAAAACCAAATTTCCATCTACCCTGGAAAATTATTGGCTTTCTCCAGAAAATTTCATGACTGAAACTATGACGGAAAGAAATTTGAGATTCTCAAGGTTTTTGAAACTGTTGTCTTCACTGCCCATGGTATGCCAATGAGCACTGTACTGTACAGTACAGCTATCGAATGTGTGTCATCAGCCCTCAGATCGGCCCTCAGACACACACATACAGGCATAGAGTTGTGCAGTAGCATGTTTTGTTGACATTTGTTTACATCCATGACAGTTCTAATACCATCAACAGACAACTCAAATACAAAGGATATCAGTTGGCAATCTTAATGTTATGCAATCAAGTTTACAACACTATCACTCTTACAATGAGCAGAAAGTCACTGAGTCACGCAATTCAAGTACCAATATTGATTCAAGTGGCCTACTACAGTGACCAGATATAACCTTTCTGATTTTTATATTATTTTGCAATAACAACACCATGTTTATTTCTTGATTTTGGTATGAAATTGAGCAAATAGAATTAATTGTCAAGACAATTTGGAGTTATTAGAGGCAACTAAAACTGATATGAGGTAAGTTTTATATGTTTGGAATCTGTATTGCCTATTCTGAAGGAATTATTGCCATATAAACAAACCATCCCTTGGTCTATATGGACATGGTGTACTGCTTTTCAGTACCCTGTTTTCCATGGGTGACTGTAGGAACCCATGGATTCGATCCATGTAACTGTACAGTATGTGCTATGACATCATAATGAGTCCCATACCAGCATAGTGATTAGAAAGAAGTTGGCATCCAACCACTGACTGCATGACAATTTATCTAATGGTACCTGATATCTACAAAGGTTCCTTTGGGTTACATTTATACAGTGTCAATGGAATAAGTTTGTATGTACATTTGTAAGAGCTATTACAATATTACAGTTTTGTCAGAAAGTTACTAGGAAAGGACACTTTTTTGTTGTTGATATTTACCTTTATAGTAACAATGGAGAAAGCTCGCAATTGGCAGTATACCCCAGTGATCAGGGGCGTAACCAGACCCGACCTTCCAGGGGGGCAAGATTGAAAAATTTCCCAATTTTTGACCAAAAGTTGTATTATTTATGTGCGCATCGCGAGCGGCTTGCCGGGAAGTGATAAACGGGTGGGGTCCAGGGGCCCGCCTTAGAGCCCCCTGAAGCTCATGGTTTTTGGCATATTAGAAGCTAAAAATCCAGTGTTCAGAGTACAAAATTTCACAATGAAAGTAGTATAGATCTTCTTCCCTCTTTCTTTCCCTTTTCTCTTGCAGGTTTTTCCTATGCTCAACTTGCCCCATGGCCTGTGGCTCAACTTACCCCATGTGACCCTTTTTGTCAACAACCAAGCCTCCCACCTGACTAAAACTTGTTACAGTTGTAAATAGTTTTCTAAAATAGTGTTCATATATATCAGATCCTCAATACCCAGAATGCTATCATTTTAGCCTTTTTCTTTCAGGGTGAAACATGAAAAAAATTGGTTTTTGCCAAAAGTTCAACAAAAGTGCGAAAAATTAACTTTCTAATGCAGCTTTCTTACCCTATGTGCAAGTGATTCCATATTACACATGAGAAGCCTCTGTTATGTCATATACAAATACGACGCTCTGCCCCGTCTCGACGCTCCTCCGATCTAGCGTGCCATAGCTCAGGACCTGGCTCAACTTACCCCACTCTCCCCTATGCTAGGTGAATTCAAATCCCTCTAAAATTCCATGTGCGACTTGATTATCACCATAAAAAATCATATATGTGGGTCAAGTGAAGTACATAGAAAACATTTATGTAGGTTTCCTTCACCGACCTATTCTCGAATAAAATTCAAATTTCTATGTAAATATGCATTGTGTTTGGGCCCCGGTCTCGGCGAATTTCGCTGACTAGCAAATGTGTTAACTAAGGTTTGCCTTAGTTCACCACATAAACTTGTATGGCTCAAAATTCGGACCGCTCGCCATTAAGTTTACTACTGTCTGTGTTTTGAAAGTTGTTGACGTTTTAATGATCCCCGATTCCCGGTCGATTATTTTAGCTGTACGTCATGTCACGTGCATGACGCAAGTGTGCGTCGATACTCTTTTGAGGTTTTGCACAGTACCGGAAGAAGAAGAAGTGGGTACCAGCCAAACTTCAGAAAAAAAAAATCACGATCGCTGATAACGATGTGATGTGGGACTTACATAGGATTACACAGAGATATTTCTTGCCAAAATTTGACCATTTCTAGGTAGCTTGGCCCTACTTTGTCTGCGTTATATGAAAAAGGACAGTCTAAGTAAATGTGCAACGCTTTTGATGTTTTGATGTTTTGGGAGACTGGGAGGGATCAGAACAAAAAAATGATGGAGCCTATTCTTGACTGTGTAATATTCCTTCACCACATTGCCGTACGGAGACAGTCTGATACGATGGACAGATAGTATTAGTTTGTGAATGAGGACATCGTATAAAGTAAGTTCCTTGTACTAGTTTGCCTGGGATACCTAACTGCATGCAGCACTTCACGAAGTTGTTCTACTTTTCCCGTTTCAACGTCACTATTTATACGGGCCAGTTTCTTTTCTACATCTTCGAATTTCTGATCTATAGGCAAAAAATACGACGATATACTTACAGTCGCATAACATTGGTGAATATTTGGCCTTTCTTTGTTGTGTTGTAGCGAAAATTTCCGCAATGGTTTGCTCAATTTGGTGTAATCTGGTGTACCAAACGCGCATGCGTATAAATAGCGTGTCACGATAATGTACGGAAGCCAAAATTGGTCGTCCTCTCAAATTTTATTTTTGTGAAGGGGGGGGAACTGTACAGTATAAGGGACCGTCCACACAAACACTTGTAAAAAAAAGGGGCGGGGGGGAGGTTGCTGATGCAAAATGAAAACTTCATATTTTTTTCAGGACCCCCCTTTCGGACCTAAAGTTATTTTCAGGCCCTCCCTCCCCCTTTGGCCATGACAAAATATGTAGGCCTACTACTCCCTATTCCAGAAAAAAAAAATTGTTTTAATAAAAAAAAATTATCATGTTTTGCCGCATGAAACATAGCTAAATCCTAATATTTTAGTTAGAGGGGAGCAAGCGATTTTTGGTGAGCCGTTTATTTATTTATTTCACAATATTTCAACAGGGTAACCTGCTCAATAACAAGAAATGTCTTTAAAAAAGACAATGCCTCCAAGATACCAGTGGGCACCTTTTGTTATTAGTTATAAGGAGACACTTATAATGCTAGCTTTAAGGTAACGCTATTGGATATAGATTTTTGTCTGATTGAAATATGTGAGTCCATTCTCTCCTGATTACAAGACTGAAAATTTTATTTTAATCGGATATTCGGTTACCAAAATATGGCCTGTCAAAATGGCACGAAACCAAGAAGTTGGCAACAAATTTCTTTTATTTTTGTTATGCAATGTTGTCAGGTAGGCCTTATTTTCTAATTATATATGCAAAAATTATACAAAGTAAAATGTTAAGATCGGCTACAAAATAAGATATAAAACCCATGGATGGCAAATTTCCATTTGCATAATTAATTAGGGTCCTAATCAACTTTTCTAATAAGTGGCCCTAATTAATTATGCAAATTGAAATTTGCCAAAACGCAACCGTAATTTTGTAGTATAGTGTGTGTTCTACCCATGTACCATGCCTCAGTACCATAGCTCTTTTAATTGTATCTGAAATCTTTACTTTGCTTAATTCATGCATGTAATTAGAAAATCATCTGGCAACTGGACTTGTCAAAAATATAGAAAATAAAAAGAAAGTTGTTGCCAATTTTTTGTTTTTGTTTCGCGCCATTTTGACAGGCCATATCTCAAGAACCGAATGTAATCTACAGGGCATAAGCTTTAACATATTATTTAAATAGAAAGAAAATCTAAATTTGTGCATTAGCCAATAGGGCCACGGTCACATAAAGCCATCTTGCAATCTTGCAGATAATTCTGATGTATGAAATAAGACCTTCAAACTTTCAGATATGAAGAGTTCCAGATGCAGGCAGCCGTTTCTGTTTTTAAATATAGGCCTAAGTTGTATCAAGAGTCATTTCTTGTGGATTTTTTGACTGAAAATTACGATTGTAACGTTTCAGAGTAACACATTTTCGTATCAGATTTTTTTATGCTTGTTTATTATATTTTGTATTCAGGACTAAAATAATATTAATATTATTATATTTAGGGGGTCTTTTCATAGGCCATTACTTTTTTGTATGTGTAATTGAATAAAAAATCAAAAACATTATTGTTTTGTTTTCTTTCCTTCATTTGTGCTTTGTTTTGCATCGAAAGGGCCAATATCAACACCTTGTTTGTAAGAAGTATTGTGTGGGGAAAGATGATTCTTGCATTTTATTTTTATCTTAAGGTCATGTTTTTTATACTGGGTACCAATTGCGTGACATGTGCATTTTTCAAGTAAATCACATGCTTTTACAGGTTTGGTGCTATAACTCAGTAGGTGTACATGAGAACCCTATAAAAGTATATATATTCTGAGAGCATATACTCAAGCGATATCAAAATTATACAATGGGAGTCATTATACAGGGAGACTCATATAAAATACAGGGTGTAACAAAAAAAAAAAGGACAAAAATATTAATTCAGTTATGGGGTCACCCCTGAACATACATTAATAATGTAAAGTTTTGACACATGTTTAATACATCTAACTCAATTGCCCACCCAGTCATATGGAGCATTTACCGGTCAAGTACTTTGATTGCGTAGATACAGGGTGGTCAAAAATGTGTCGATAATTTACATGAAAAATAATGGTCAAATTAACAATTCTTTGATTTTGAATATTACTAAGTAAAGATTGGCAGAAAATCATTTGGATGAAGCTTTATGCATATTCAGATTCACAGCAACCAGGCATGGAACTTAACTTTTTTTGCCACTCGCCAATCGGGCGAGTAGGTCAAAAAATTTACCCGTCCGAACAAAATTTTACCCGTCCGATAATTACGGCCACCAAAAATTGCAATCAATGCAGTTTTTCGTGGTGGGTCCATTTCTTCAGCATAAACATGATAAAAGACGCGGCAACGGCCGTGTTAGTCCGACGGGACAAACACCTTTCCTTGCAATCAACACAATCAAGGCACTCACTTTCTGAAACTGTCGTCTGAAACTTTTCTTACATTCATAAAGCATTCACACATTCACTGACATTAATTTAGGTCCAAATTCTCTGAAAATGTTGACTTTGCATGTTGACAGGGAATGTTGTGATCCCTGATTTGGCAAAATGCTTCACTATACTTTCTAGTAAACACTGTGTCGGCCGAGTGTGAAGCTGAAGACCAGGCCGCCATTTTTTTACTCAAACTGCTGGCAATAAATCTATTAAACGATCCCAAAATAGTACATTTAAAACAATTTCTACCTCCATACTAGGTCTTTAAGTATTTAACATGTTACTTTTAATTTGTTTTTCTCTAGTTAGTTTTGCTTGTTTATTTCTGTTGAGGGCTGTTTACTTCTAATTACCATGTGAATGGGAAATTGTTTTGGACTGTTACATTCACCTAACGGGGGTGATATATTTTATTAATACTAATACTTTATAAATATTGGAAAATATGTGCGCATTATTATAGGCCTAGTTGAATAATTACAGTAATTCCATATTGATCTTTTAATTATGACTAATTACTCGATAATTAGAATTATATGATGGAAAATGAATGTAAACCTCCTTACATCTGCAAAACACCCCCGTGAAAGCACCTACAGAGAGTTGATATTCTTGAGAGGGCACTCTATTCACGTGGTTTCTTTTCCAACGCTAAAAGATCACGAATTTTGGTGGTTTGCAAATGAAAAGTGTCCGCACTATCGATTGATTACGTAACTGTTATGAATAATGTATTAGGTTTTCAATGCAATCGCCTCGACCCATCAATACATATTATCTGTATTTATCAAAGTACTTGGAATAGCAATCTGGTGAGTTCACTGAACTACGCCCTAATACTGATGGAGTTTTAATGGCGTTTAATGGCGCTAATCCTCTCCATACACAGATGAACAAATACAATAGGAGAAGGTCAACACATAATGACCTCCTATATGACATGTTATATGAGATGTACAACAACCTGAATATCATAAAGATCAGTGTTCGTTTGTGCATATGAACTGCATATTTACAATACTAAATATTAGTCGTTATATATTATGCCAAATATTGGTATTATGACAACACGGTATATGCATTGTATATAAAACAACTAATAGATCCTGCTATCATGGCGTCAGGTCATTGGTTCATCATATCCCGTATGTTTCTTAAAATTCATTCATATTTGAGACAAATTTCTGTGCCCATTTTATAGGCGTACAGGTGGATCCGGTTTTTTTGGTCATTTTCATTTCTTTTTGATGAAAGAATTAAGGTTTTCCACTGCACGGAGGCCACTATGTGATACTAATTTAATGCTATATTTATAAATTGAATACGTGTTCCCGATTGGCTCTATAGCGATTTCACAGAAAAGGTATTTCTAGTACAATGCAGCGTCGGACTCTAGCTGAGAGCGTAGTAGCCTAAGTCATGGACTCCAAGAAAGGCTCTCCATACACAAATGAACAAACACAAAGGAAGGTAGTCTCCTCCGTGACCAGCTTGATTTCGATGGAGCGAAAACAAATTGGCTGCAGAGGAGACGGGTAATTTTGCCATGCAAATGAGGTGAGTGTCATCCCCCTGGCACCTACGTAGTAGATAAAGGGTGAGAAACAGACCATTACCATAAATAATCGGTGTCTTGTTGAGGTTATGGTGAGCATGTTAGTCGCTCGGAAGGCGAGACCCCGAAGGGGTCGAGCCTTCCGAGCGACTAACATGCGAACCATACCTCAACAAGACACCGATTATCTATGGTAATGATCTGTTTTGAACCGTTTATCTTACATATACGGTGAGCCAAAATAAACGAATTTGTTGTTATGGTTTATTCATTTTCCAAAAGACAAACTGGAAAAGCTGATATGATTATCTTGTGTAAGTTTAGGGTTTTCCAAAAATAAAAACACACCAAGACAGTGTAATATTCTTCTCATGTGTCCTGCGTTCGAGTCTATGAGTCTTATCTAGTGTCAATTGCAAGTGATTTAATCAAATCAATACAGCATTGATTTTAACGGGAGATTCTATTCAATTCACTTGTGGTCCTGTCCCACTCGATAGCCTTATTAATTCTTTATACATATTCGTAATATTAATAATGAATATGTAAATAGTTCAAAGGTCAAATTACCAAAGTGGGTGTGTTTTACCTGGACATGACGGTAACTCATTTAACACCATAGAATTTATATTTATCTTTAATATACTTATAGAACAAATGTCCTGAACCAAATCAACGCATATTCCTGGGTACCTTCCTCGACCTATTTTGGTTGGGGTTAGACCGCAGATTGTTGTAGTTTTTCTACATCTAGTCTTGTGGCCTGTAATGTACTGCATTTTAGGTGCAAAATATCCTTGGTTGAACTTAATTTGTAAGACCTCATGGCTCTTGTTTTGTTACCTACTTTGTCGGAATCTGCGTTAGTTGGGAGAGGGGGGACAAAGGTATATTGACATCCTCGTCCTAATTATACAGGCTTTAAGAGACATAATACAAACTAATTTGCATTATTCAATAAAGGTGTTCTTGGTGTCATTCAATACACACAAGTATTGTTTACCATCTTCATTTAAATCTAATATGCATAAACTTGCATAATAATTTATGCTGATCGTGTAAAATATATTAAACTTTGATGCATTTTAAGTTTGTTGAAATGTCCAAAAAGTCAAACAATGTGGCCAGTGTTTCTAAATATGAACATGTACCAGAGAGTAGTTATTCTTGAGAGGGCACTCACCTCATTTGCATGGCAAAATTACCCGTCTCCTCTGCAGCCAATTTGGTTTCGCTCCATCGAAATCAAGCTGGTCACGGAGGAGACTACTTTCCTTTGTGTTTGTTCATTTGTGTATGGAGAGCCCTTGTTGGAGTCCGTTTGGACTCAGGCTACGCTCTCAGCTAGAGTCCGACGCTGCATTGTACTAGAAACACCTTCTCTGTGAACTCACTAGAGCAAGGAAAATAAAAACTGGTTTCATTACTATCTGTTTTTGAGCTTTTTTGCAGGTCTGCGACCATGGTGTTACCACAACTGTCTTTGCGTCATTAACATGTGCTGGAGTCTTTAATTATTAATTATTAGTGGTTAGCCTCCCTAAATACAGTCGCGTATCGTGTTGTCAATTATCGTTACTTGTGTCCATGGATATGACCCCATGTATAAGTAGGCCCCTAGTCAGGCGGCTGACACTGAAAAATTTGCATGGAAAAATGACCCGTCTCCTCCGCAGCCAATTTGGTTCCGCTCCATCGAAATCAAGCTGGTCACGGAGGAGACTACCTCCTTTGTGTTTGTTCATTTGTGTATGGAGAGCCCTTTTGGAGTCCGGAATGACTTAGGCTACGCTCTCAGCTAGAGTCCGACGCTGCATTGCACTAGAAATACCTTTTCTGTGAAATCGCTATAGAGCCAACCGGGAGCACGTATTCGTTTTGAAAATATAGCATTAAAATTAGTATCACCCTTGTGGCCCCCGTGCAGTGGAAAACCTTAATTCTTTCATTAAAAGGAAATGAAAATTAATAAAAACACGGATTTACTCGTGCACCAATAAAATTGGCACAGCAATTTGTCTCAAATATGAATGAATTTTAAGAAACATACGGGGTATGATGAACATTGACCTGACGCCATGATAGTAGGATCTATTAGTCGTTTTATATACAATGTATATACCGTATTGTCATAATACCAATATTTGTCATTATATATAATGAGTAATATCTAGCAACGTATAAATGTGCAGTTCATATGCACAAACGAATACTGATCTTTATGATATTCAGGTTTTGTACATCACATATAACATGTCACATAGGAGGTCATACGTGTTGACCTTCATCTATTGTATTTGTTCATCTGTGTATGGAGAGGATTAGCGCCATTAAACGCCATTAAAACTCCATCAGTATTAGGGCGTAGTTCAGTGAACTCACCGGATTGCTATTCCAAGTACTTTGATAATACAGATAATATGTATTAATGAGTCGAGGCGATTGCATTGAAAAACCTAATAAATTATTCATAACAGTTACGTAATCAATCGATAGTGCGGACACTTTTCATTTGCAAACCACCAAAATTCGTGATCTTTTAGCGTTGGAAAAGAAACCACGTGAATAGAGTGCCCTCTCAAGAATATCAACTCTCTGCCCTAGTCTTCGAATTCACACAGTCTATGCCATGTCATTTACGGATACAAAGAGGATAATAATGTTGAGGGCGCCCACAAAATCTTACACCGTCTTACACAATGTTCCAAGGCAAAGTTCAGTTTAATATTTACTCATCGTAAAAATACAGACGTTTTATTATGTGATGATGTTGTCTGGATGGGTGGACAGTTGTCACACTGTGGAAAAACAACAACCGGGAATCCGCATTCATTTACAAATAGCATTAAATTAGTATCACATAGTGGCCTCCGTGCAGTGGAAAACCTTAATTCTTTCATCAAAAAGAAATGAAAATGACAAAAAACCGGATCCACCTGTACGCCTATAAAATGGGCACAGAAATTTGTCTCAAATATGAATGAATTTTAAGAAACATACGGGATATGATGAACCAATGACCTGACGCCATGATAGTAGGATCTATTAGTCGTTTTATATACAATGTATATACCGTGTTGTCATAATACCAATATTTGACATAATATATAACGAGTAATATTTAGTATTGTAAATATGCAGTTCATATGCACAAACGAACACTGATCTTTATGATATTCAGGTTGTTGTACATCTCATATACCATGTCATATAGGAGGTCATATGTGTTGACCTTCTCCTATTGTATTTGTTCATCTGTGTATGGAGAGGATTAGCGCCCGGGATTAGCGCCATTAAAACTCCATCAGTATTTGGGCGTAGTTCAGTGAACTCACCAGATTGCTATTCCAAGTACTTTGATAAATACAGATAATATGTATTAATGGGTCGAGGCGATTGCATTGAAAAACTAATAAATTATTCATAACAGTTACGTAATCAATCGATAGTGCGGACACTTTTCATTTACAAACCACCAAAATTCGTAATCTTTTAGCGTTGGAAAAGAAACCACGTGAATAGAGTGTCATCCCCCTGCATGTACTTCTCTTGTTCAAAATTTATTGACCTGACCAAGATTATCTTGACCTGTCCAGATTATCTTGACCTGTCCAGATTATCTTGACCTGTCCAGATTATCTTGACCCGTCCCCCGGACCCGTCCACATTACTTGATATAATCGACAGTTGACCAGACTTTGAACAAAAGAAATACAATAGATAATGGAACAAAAGAAGAGGGCTAGACGTATATAGTGGGATATTCAATGATGGGGTTGGATGTTTTGAGGCCGGTCGACTGCATATCCGTCATTACACGCTTTTCAATACGGAATAAATGCTGAAACGGATATGCAGTTTACCGTTCTGTTTACCAAGGAAGAAATAAGATTTACACCACATGATGTGGTAGGTCTATTGCTCAACGGAACCGGAAGATGATGAAGGCCTACATTTATATTTGTTCCTTTTCAAAAAAACAAATCATGAACTTCAAAATTTTTTGTGTTTTCTAAGCTGATTGGAAATATTCTTGAAAATTATTTTATTGGAAAAAGACTTCACTTTTGCGGTACAGCAGTGTATCGCTAGCTGGTGGACATCGTTTTTACATGTTGTCAGCATGCGTAAAGCGATCGACGATCGAGTAGTATAAATAATTGCTGCGTACGGAGGGTCATCAACATCAGAAGTGATAAAATGATAATCATTTGATTAAAGTTCGGACGAATGTTGTATAGGCCTATAATTTTGTTTGAACTTCCAACTTTTCCAAGGTTATGTAAACCAAGGAATAAAGTTCCCAAGTCGGATTGTACTCTGAGCCTGGGCCTTGAAATGTTACTCGCCAGTCGGGCTGGTGACTTTGAAACTTTACTCGACCGGCCGGCAATTTACTCGCCACTGGCGACCGGACGAGTGTAAATTTCCATGCCTGACAGCAACTGTATACTTTTCATATAAAAACATGAAATCTCACTTACAGGGTGGCCCAAACAACACGTGTTGTATTGTTACCGTATAGTTAGAATGCAGAATTTCAAACTTAAATTGTGTGAGCCACTTATGGATCACCAGACATTGTACCTGTATTTTTGATTCACTAATCAAGCTAATTAGGTAATTTACATGTTTATATTCTTTTCCCCAGTGATACATAAACTTGTATATTTTTAAATGTAGGCCTATTATTATTTTTGCTAATACACCATTTTTACATTTCTTAGTATCTGTATGCTGCGGTGGTTTAATTTATTTATTTAATGATTCCATTAATTAATTTGATTTAATATATTATAAATACTTCCAAAATATTATTTACTCATTGAACAATGTTTAGTGTGCCACTTTAGGCTAATCATACCAATATATACTGTTCATTGTAAAATCAAACATCCAAACATCATCCTGCTCATCTCTCCTGCTCCGCCACCTCCTGCTCCGCCACCCCTGCCTAATTCCACTTAACAAGCTTTACTAATTAGTCAAAGTGAATTGTTTTAGTTTTTTCCTCTGATTCTTTTAGCCTGCTAAATTGCTGAAAAAATCATGACCAAAACCAGGTCTCTGTGATGTAGGACTATACTGTTCATTGTAAAATCAAACATCATCCTGCTCGTCTCTCCTGCTCCGCCACCACCTGCTCCGCCACCACAACCACCCCTGCCTAATTCCACTTAACGAGCTTTACTAATTAGTCAAAGTGAATTGTTTTAGTTTTTTCCTCTGATTCTTTTAGCCTGCTAAATTGCTTTAAAAATAAGACCAAAACCAGGTCCCTGTGATGTAGGACTAGAAAAATATCAACATCTTAAGTGCGAAATTTGTTCTTGCATGTCACAAAACCACCATATTTGGGGTCCCAACATAAAAAACATGACCTTATAAACAAACAAAAAGCAAATTTCTCAGTCATAGTCTTGAAACGGTCATGGGTATGCATGCAAAAATATTGCAACAGTACTCAGTAGAATGTAAACAAGAAATGTCTTTAAAAAAGACAATGCCTCCAAGATACCAGAAAAACTGTATACATACCACCAACATGACCAACCACGCATGGGAATTGGGGAAGCAATTACTTTAAAACGAATTATTCCGAATTATATCAACGCAATAAAATTGCAATACTTTAGTACATGTATTTGAACAGCAATGAAGCCGGCCACAGGCGCGGCTAGGCGTATCATACCGGCATACATTGCAGTTCAAATGCAACATCATCATGATCATGACATGCCGTGTGTACATTGTATACTCACGTACACGTTGAACACGGCACAGCACATACATCTCGTATGCAGAGAAATCAAATAGCTAGCCGGTCTTTTCAATCCCATCATTTCAACCTATTATTATGATAGCTTATGATGTAAACACAATGATTGCGGCGGCCTAGTCGAGCTAGGCCTGCATGCCAGTCGGCCTGCTGACTCGCGCGTATTAAATGGCACAAAAATACCTCAAATTTTGCACAAAACAATCCATGATGTCAAATTATCACATCCAAAGTGTCGCCATGAACGTCAGCTTCAACTTCTCCAGCCAAAGTTTTTTGCATTGATAATCAGATTTCATGTAATCATGAAATTAAACCTTGTTTGATGTGTATTCCCATTGCCACAGCATAACGGTTTTCCAACTTTTCTTCTACGATAAAGCTGCTGATGAGCGCTGAGGTTACAACCTAGATTGAAGACCGAATTAAAAAAGACTAGTTTGCGTCTGACGTCATGACAAAGGCGCGCCGTGATTGCTGACCTGCGCAGTATGGCATTTTTGGTCTTGTTGACAGGACGGCATACGCAAGCTAGTCTTTTTAATTCGGTCTTCAATTATACAACATTATGAGCTTGAAAATATTCTAATGCATAATTCATGAACTTGATAAACCCACGGCATTGGCGCCACGTGCTAGGTGTTTCTAGAATCCCTATAGAATAAGATTAATTTATATGCTAATGTATTGCACATGCTGAGGAAGCGTGATTACCTTTTTGAACATTCGGAGGCGAATTTATGTATGGCGCAGAGAGGTGGGTGATATATATTGGGCTCTCGATATTGGGCGGAAATTAGAGTACTTGTCAGAATATAAATTTGTACAATGTGCGGCATTTTAGGTGTCAATTTCAAATCAAACTACCTCCTGCGGAGGCAGAAAAATTGATTTTAGCAGGCTCCTGCTTAACGTATAAAACACAGTTTTACATGTTAAAAGAAAATAATATTTACATAAACATATGATCCATCCATAAAACCATGATTAAGAGACACCTTGACTTAAAAGACATAAAAGATATGTATATACGTTATTGAATATTTGATAAAAAACATTAGAAACTTCATAAGAATTAGGCCTACATAAGAATATAAATATTGACATAGGCCTAAACATAATCGAACCATAATTTTAAGAGACATGCTGATGTAAAACACAAAGATATGTTTATACATAAATAGGATAATTGATAAAAAAAACCCATCAGAAAATACATAAGAAATACGAGCCGTATTTCTTATGTATTTTCTGATGTTTTTTTTTTATCAATTATCCTATTTATGTATAAACATATCTTTGTCTTTTCTAAAACTTTTTGATACCCCCTCGTATACATTGATATGCTAAAAATTGAAATTGTAAACATAATTTAAGAATACAGAGCAAGATGATGACTCATAAATGGCAAGATACATTAACATAATTTCAGATCTTTTTTAAAAGCTGTTTTAAGACATGTGCAGCACAATTTAGGGATAGAAAAATTTGCTGTGTTTACGAACACAGCACTAAAACACAGCAAATGTCGCCCTCATCGAATTCGGAGCCTGTGACGAAATCCCTTCGAACCACCCCATCCGCGTAAAGGTTTTTGATGTACCATGCCTGGACTCTGTGCTTCCACCATTCCAAATATTTTCACCTGCTACGATAGGCCTACGTTTCAGAACTTCAGATTTTGGATTACGATACGTTTCAGATTTACAGAATTTGGACAGTGCTCTACTAGGCCTACGTGTACTGATGTAGTACTATCCCGAGTACTATGAACTAGAAGAGGTACATTGTATCTACATTGTATACTAGTATATAATATACATAGGTACGGCGTATATAGGACTGGCAAGCGAGTCTAAGTATAGCGAGGTATGTGCATGTATCACCCTTGTGTATGTTTTATTACATGATATTGTATGTTTATGTGCCTCACTAAGTTAGTCCGGCTCTATCTATATAAATACATGTAATTGAAAGTCTTCAAAACATGCATATGCCCCGGGGCATATATCGCTCATTCTACAAAATCCGGTGCCAATCCACTGTAAAAATTGAAAAAAATAAAGTTTTTTTTGTTTTTTATTAGTAAATGTATCACTACTTTCAGATGTAAAAGATTGTCAACACCACTTGTATATTTTTCTTTCAGGAAGTCATGATGTTTTTTAACACTAAAACTCAATGTAATGTGAGCTACGTTACCGGCTACAAAATGGGCTGGTTTTACTTAATCCAAGGTCATAAAAAGCAAACGAAAGATCACTTGAGTGAAATGTAACACCGATTTCACCATTTCATAGAAGTTTTAAAGATGCATAAATGAGTGCGTAACGTAGCTCACAGTAACGTAGTTCATGGGTTTTTAATGTTTTTGATGTGATTTGCGAACGTTAGAATGTTATGTCGGTTAATTCTAATATAAATGGGGTTCGATCACTGGTACCTATCACATAGGCCTATTATTAGGAAGTACTTGTTATACAAGTGCATACTATGGAATTCTGGTAACGTAGCTCACCAATCTTAACATGGTCGGTCGAAATTTCAATGTTTACAACATTTCTATGCCAAAATGCTACAGCATCACGATTTTTACTGTTATTTAAAAACCTATGAGTGTTTCCTTTAAAAACCGTAAACTACGTTGATACCTCTGTTTTACGTCTTTCCAATAACGTGTGTTAAAAGGGGTAACGTAGCTCACAGCGTTTTGGTGGAAAGTGCAATTTATTTTAGAATTACACAAAGACGTTTTAATCACTAAAAAATAATGTTGATATGCAATATGATGGCGCCTTATCTAATTAAAAAACAACAAATATGTAAAGATATCGCATTTATTCAAAGAAAATATTAAGGGTCAGATTTGACACTTGAGCAGTGGAAACGCAATTTTAGCGATTTTCGAGCCTTTGCAAGGGTTAATCAGGCTGAAGAAAGCATTTAAAGTATGGAAAACTATATATGTCCGTGTAGATCTCGTTTAGTTCTACCAGAAAAACAACATATTTGATGCCCTAAATGCTCGACAAAGTATTTGTGGACCAAAGAATGGAAAAAGGGCTATTGGCACCGGATTTTGTAGAATGTGCCATATGCCCCGTGGTCAAAAACCACACTATCCTACAACCTTTTTACATTAAAGAATAGGGCACTTTAAGTTTATTTGTTACTGTGGTAAGTAATAATTTTCTTAATTTTATGTAATTTTTGAAGAAAATAATAAATTATTTTAAAACACTGAAGAAGGTCAGGGAACCTTTTCAGCTACCAGGTAGGCAAATGCAGAAATGTAAAAGTCTGAACGTCACTTAAACCACAGATATTGGAACACAGTTGCTACTCTGTGACATAAGAAACAAACTTTTATCTAGCCAGCGTTACCATGGTTACCGAGCATTGGTTACCAGGCATTCAGTCCGAGTCATGTTCTCTGTCATCTTTTACTTAACTATCGGGACAATATTTGTGCATTTGCTCATGTTCTCCGTCATCTTTTAAATATAAAAATATAAGGGAGCATGCCCCCGCTACAAAATTAATTATTGAACTAGAAATAAAATAAAGAAAAACGTAAGGGGCGAAATAAAAAAACCCAAGACCTTATCTTGTCAAGCATGATACGAGGAACATGAAAACAAATATAAGGGAGCATGTCCCCCACTACCAAATTAATTAATGAGTTATTAAATTAAAAATAAAATAAAGAAAAACATAAGAAGCGAAATAAATAAAAGCGAGACAATATCTTGTCAAGCATGATACGAGGAAACATGAAAAAAAATAAGGGAGATTTTCCCTTCTACAAAATTAATTATTTAATTAAGAATAAAATAAAGAAAAACATAAGGGGCGAAATAAATAAAACGCAAGACATTATCTTGTCAAGCATGATATGATATGAAGAACATAAGAAAATATAAGGGAGCATGCCCCCACCAAAAAAATTAATTATTTAATTATTTGATTAAAAATACAATAAAGAAAAACACAAGGGGCGAATAAATAAAAAGCAAGACCTTATCTTGTCAAGCATGATACGAGGAACATGAAAAAATATATAAGGGAACATTTCCCCCACTACAAAATTAATTAATTCATCCGTTCATTCATTCATTCATTCATTCATTCATTCATTCATTCATTCATTCATTCATTCATTCATTCATTCATTCATTCATTCTTCATTCATTCATTCATTCATTCATTCATTCATTCATTCATTCATTAAAAATAAAATAAAGAAAAATACAAGGGCCGAAATAAATAAAATGCAAGACCTTATCTTGTCAAGCATGATAAGAGGAACATGAAAAAAACAACAAGGGAGATTTCTCATACTACAAACTTAATTATTTAATTAAGAATAAAATAAAGAAAAACATAAGGGGCGAAATAAATGAAAAACAAAACATTATCTTGTCAAGCATGATACGAAGAACATAAAAAATATAAGGGAGCATGCCCCCACTACAAAATTAATTATTTAATTGTTTAATTAAAAATAAAATAAAGAAAAACATAAGGGCCGAAATAAATTTAAAAAAAATAAGCAAGCCCTATCTTGTCAAGTATGATACGAGGAACGTGAAAACAATATCAGGGAGCATGCCCCACTACAAAATTAATTATTGAACTAAAAATAAAATAAAGAAGAACATAAGGGGCAAAATAAATAAAAAGCAAGACCTTATCGTGTCAAGCATGATACGAGGTACATGAAAACAAATATAAGGGAGAATTAATTAATTAATTAAATAGTTAATTAATTAGTTAATCGAAATCATCTTAATACGTCATCTAATAATAATAATCTAACAATAATTTTAATTAGAATACATCATCTAATATCATTCTTATGTATGGTGCTGTGTTTGAGTGCTGTGTTTGCAAACACAGCATGGAATATTTTCATTCTTATGTATTATATTATAGTGCTGTGTTTGAGTGCTGTGTTTGCAAACAGAGCACGGATTGTTTTATTCTTATGTATTATATTATAGTGCTGTGTTTGCAAACACAGCATGGAATATTTTCATTCTTATGTATTATATTATAGTGCTGTGTTTGAGTGCTGTGTTTGAAAACAAAGCATGATTTTTTTCATTCTTATGTATTATATTATAGTGCTGTGTTTGAGTGCTGTGTTTGGAAACAGCATTAAATTTTTCATTCTTATGTATTATATTATAGTGCTGTGTTTGAGTGCTGTGTTTGCAAACACAGCACTGATTTTTTTTATTCTTATGTATTATATTAGAGTGCTGTGTTTGAGTGCTGTGTTTGCAAACGCAGCACGGAATTTTATCATTCTTATGTATTATATTATAGTGCTGTGTTTTAGTAGCAGTGGGCTATACAGAGGTAAAAACTACTTTTTTTGTCATATGATTTTCTAAACAGTTTTTATTTATTCCTTATACCCTATCTCAATATGAAATGACAACATTTTTGGCCTGGTGTCCGAGAAAAAAGTGTGCAGCGCCCACTTGTGTCACCATACCTTATCATTGTTGAGGAGTGGATTCCAGTACAAAATCCTTCAAAGTAGTCCTTTTCTGGCATCTTGCTATGATTTTGGTGTCTAAATATATGTAAATGAGCTCAAAATACCTAATTTTGGAAGTTGCATGAAAATTGACATTGCGTTTTCTTAAAATGGACATTTTGGGTCAAAATTTAGCTTGAGGGCGCTTTTCATGATCTATCGAAAGTTAACGTCCATTCGCTGTTTTTAAGTTAATAGCTATGAAGATGATCATTAGTTCAAACTGCTCAAGAAATTTGAGCATTTTATCACAATTAGTTTGTCCGTAGCACTCGTTTGAATGTTCCTTCGATACTGCTATACAAACACATGCGGGTCAACGACCTTTTATCATGTACAATCCAATGGTGGCAGCCAAATGAACGTTCTGATGAGCGTTGCGGACAAACTACTTCTGCTAAAAAGCTCAAATTTCTTGAGCAGATCAAACTTCGGTGTATCTTCATAGATGTAAACATTAAAATACCGAAAGGAAGAAAATTTGCGCAAAATCTTGCAAAGCGCCCTTACGCTCAATTTTGTCCCAAAATGGCAATTTTTAAGAAAACGGAATGTCCGATTTTCATGAAACTTTCAAAATTAGGTATCTTTAGCTCATTTACATATATTTAGACACCAAAATCATAGCAATATGCCAGAAAAGGAGTACTCTGAAAGATTTTGTACTCAAATCCACTCCTCCACAAAGATAAGGTATGGTGACACAAGAGGGCGCTGCACACTTTTTTCTCAGACCCCCCTGCCAAAAATTTTGCCATTTCATGCTGAGATAGGTTATATAGAACAAAAAAAAAACTGTTTAGAAAATAAAACAAAGTATGAGCCATCTATAGCCCACTCCTAGTTTTAGTGTTGTGTTTGCAAACACAGCAAAGAATTGTTTAATTCTTATGTATTGTATTATAGTGCTGTGTTTGACTGCAAACACAGCACGGAATTTGGCATTCTTATGTATTACAGTATAATGCTGTGTTTGAGTGCTGTGTTTGACTGCAAACACAGCACGGAATTTTGTCATTCTTTTGTATTACATTATAGTGCTGTGTATTCTATTATTCTGCTGTGTTTTCGTGCTGTGTTTGGAAACACAGCACTTTTTCCATTTCCTAATTTTTCATTCTTATGTATTATATTATGGTGCTGTGTTTGAGTGCTGTGTTTGCAAACACAGCACTGATTTTTTTAAATTCTTATGTATTATATTAGAGTGCTGTGTTTGAGTGCTGTGTTTGCAAACACAGCACGGAATTTTATCATTCTTATGTATTATATTATAGTGCTGTGTTTTAGTGTTGTGTTTGCAAACACAGCAAAGAATTGTTTAATTCTTATGTATTGTATTATAGTGATGTGTTTGACTGCAAACACAGCACGGAATTTTATCATTCTTTTGTATTACATTATAGTGCTGTGTATTCTATTATTCTGCTGTGTTTTCGTGCTGTGTTCGGAAACACAGCACTTTTTCCATTTCCTAAATCGTGCAGTGTATGGCAAACACAGCACGGAATTTTGTCATTCTTTTGTATTACATTATAGTGCTGTGTATTCTATTATTCTGCTGTGTTTTCGTGCTGTGTTTGGAAACACAGCACTTTTTCCATTTCCTAAATCGTGCAGTGTATGGGACAACAACAAAATTAACATTTTTCTTGTCATGGCGAACCCCAAATTTTCCTTTTCTGAAAGCTATGTAGCTCAAAATAAATATGGATTCAGAAAGACATTGCATGGGTCCTTCAAACAAATTAGGAAGAAAAAGTTTGGCATCCCTTGCGTTAAACATACAGGGTGGTCAAAAATTGTAAAATAATTTGTCAATTTTTATGACATTTATCAATCAAAACTTTTTTCCTCTATTTCTGGCACTAAAACTAATAGCATAATTGAATTCCTCATCAAATTTCCATAAAAATATGTGTACTTTTGAATAAGCAGGGTGACTCGGGCAAGAGATAGTCCATTTAGAAATGTCGGAGCATAATATGCATATTGGGAAAACTGTCTTAATTAGCATTTAATTAGTTAATTAATTAGTTACAACTTTTGTTACAGTTGATCTACTATGAAGTAGATCTACAATCCAGGATGATATATGTGCAATTTGAGGTCCATGCTAGTTGTACTTTTTAAGATACAAAGGTTTGAAGTTTGTCATATTTTCATAATTTTGTGTATAACCCTATGGGGCTCCCCCGACCCGGCTCCCCCGACCCGGCTGCTCCATTGACACATCTTTACATATTGAGGTATAACTCTCAAAGTTGTTGTCCAATTGACTTGGGAGTTTTTGCAATTTGAAAAAGAACATAATTATCTACAAAACGACACCACACTTTCTACAAATAGGTATTATACTTAAGGGATGGGTTTATTTGTTTGTAAATGGAGGAGAAATGGGAGGATTTTGGCATGTTTGCTGTGATTGTTTGCCTAGCAATATTGATCACAAGTACACAATTGATGGTGCATATCAAGGACCAAACTCTATAGTTTTATATTTGAGCATGATCACTTCTGTAAGGTCATGGGAAATTATGTAAATCGGCTTTTATATTTGATGTTGCATATCGGCTCACGAACTTTTTTTTTTGTACCCAGTATTTCACAAAGTCCATGTACTCTGATGACCCTATGACTTTTTGCTGGTATGTTGAGTACTTTAAACAATTAATTATAGTACTTACCTCCTACTTTAGGAACATGCATATGCCTTAATGTATGTCGACCATGTCAACAACCCAGTGTAGTTTTACATGATTGGAAAAGTCTATTTCCTTTCGCTATTTTGCCAATCATAATTCATAAATTGTCCAACTTTTTGACAAAAAGAGTTTTGCAACTATTCCGCCAGCAAGGAAACACAAATTTATGTGTATCCAGTGCGTCCTTTACGTTTAAATAGTTCAGTTTATTGTCAAGTTGTGCCTCTATACGCCATATTTACGGAATTGATGATACGAGCTGATACGGAATTTTTGAACCCAAATTTCTTGAATATACATTACCTTTTCAACTTCTCGCCACGAAATTGGATTCATAAGAAGGTCAAATACAAGCCTTCCATTATGGCTGGTATCATCATCTCGATTGGTGTCTTGTGTTAGTATTATTCCATATTTTGCTGGTAGAAGTTCAATGAAATCCTCCATAATTCACGACTTCTGTCACTTGAAGTATAAATCAGCCAACGAGTAGGAGGAGCAACAAAACAACAGCTAAAAAATCATATTCCAGCAGCATGTAAATTTTTTTTGAGTTTTTTAATGACGAGTTATTATATGGTAGAATAGGAGTTAGAGCAGAGTGAGGTCTTTGGGATATGGGGGTATGTTTGAAGTCGACATGGTCGATGGCGTGTGGGTGTGTGGATGTGGGTGCTACGCGGTGTGTGAGGTGTGGGGTGGGGGTGTGTGTGTGTATTAAGGGTTGCGTGGTGAGGAGTTAGAAGTGAGAGTTAGGATTCAGAGAGTCATGGGTTAAGGTTGGGGTTATAGGGCTAGGTTTAGGTTTAGGATTAGGATTAAAGCTTAGGTTATAAGTTAGTGAAGTTTAGGGTATAGAACAAAATTACTGGGTTTTGGACTAATGACCTCAAGAATATCGGCGTGTAACCCATAACTTACCACTGTCTTGAATATTAATTAAGTTTTATCCTAATTGTGAACAAAAAGAAAGACCTTCATATTGCATGAATGTTTAATTAACTGAAACATTTAACCTCAATGACTTTATGAAAATAATGCCACCAGTTAAGGGCAAAAATCAGGAAAATGTACATTATTTGGAAGGCATAAAGTGACGACGTTTGAACGTGAAATTTTAACGTTGATATTTCCCAAACCTTTTTTTTTATACATATTTGTGAATTTTACACGTGCCCCATGGCACCTTATTGGACTCAAATAAAGTTGCTGTTTTTATAGAGGATAACGGATGAATTTTTATTTATTTATTTATTTATTTATTTATTTATTTATTTATTTATTTATTTATTTATTATTGATTAATTAATTAATAATTAATTAATTAATAATTAATTAATTAATTGATTAATTAATTAATTAATTAATTAATTAATTAATTAATTAATTATTTATTTATTTCATTTACCTCATCATTTCGGCTTTAAATGTTATTACGTATATTATTTCATCATCTTTCAAGATTCAAATTTGACAAGAATTTCACATTATGGTGTTAAATGTTGTACATTCCTGTTATAAATAACTATCATGTGGAAGACCAGTAAATTAAGGTGAAACTGTTTCTGCTATACGTGTCTGTCTATTAGAAAATTAATAATAAATGAAATGTAAGTCCTCAACTTCGCACAGGTGCTATCACACAAGGCACACATCACTCCGAACATTTTAAGCCGAAATGATGAGGTAACCACATCCTAACACAACCCCCACCCATACATGCATCATCATGTTACGTCTAAAAACGTGCAAAACTCTGCAAACTAACTCACAACTCCCCAATACATGATTACCCAAAAATGCCGATTAACGCTGTCCGGTCACCCATGTGTGTCCAAATTGCACATCTTGAATTGAGACCAAGGCATGCTGTTATTTCAATTGTTATACCGTTCCGGTTGGTTTATTACCTACCATTGCCTACGAGATGCAGTTCTAAGGTGGCAGAGGGACAGGTCTGCAATTCGATTCCACAACCATTCATACCTTTCATCTGTTTTATTGTATTATCGTGCGAATTGCTCCGTGGTACCTTACGGGTACCTGAGTTTTATTTGAATGAAGATGACTCTGTCATGCTCGACGTCATATTGCATAATTTCTATACAGTATATGCAATAAACCAACCAGAACAGTATAACAATACGCTGGCGAAGTTACGTAATAATCGGATTAACTACCATAGCAATAGGTGAAAACAATTTTTGAATATACCGCGCTGCACTGATACTTTCACGCGGTACCTCTGCATTGAACCGTATCATGCTAATCACTTGCACCTGGAAGATTAGTATTTTTGAAAAGACCAGTATTGTGTCCAATCTATGATTGCAGACATACACATGTGATTAGTTCAACCTGCTTGTAGTGCAGAGCGATATGTTCAAAATTGTTTTCACCTATTGCTATGGTAGTTAATCCGATTTATTACGTAACTTCGCCAGCGTATTGAAATAAAAGGCAGTTCTAAGATAGGTTAAGAATATAACGTCACAATTCTGTATTATTATTCAAGGTTGTAACGTGTGTCTATGCTGTCATGTAGGCCTACCTGGCAACAGACACGCCCCCGGTACAAACAGATGAAATTTGTAGAAAAGCGTGATTATGACAAAAACATTAAAAAATGATACTTTGAGGTATTGTTTTTTTAATTTTGTATGGCAGATCATACATACACATGTGCTGAGGTCAAAAAGGTAAAAATTTTGTTTTTGACCCCTGACTCACCTGTCATTCCAAACAACACCTTAAAGAATAAACCTGACTTGAAGTGTGACAAAAGCGTTTTCATGTTACGGCTGCTCCATTTTTGGGTGACCTATTTGTGACATGCGACCCTATCCATTCTGATGCAATTATCGGTGTGTTACTATTATTCCCGTTTTTAAATTTTTTTAAAGAGAAACTGCGTAGTCTTCGAACTTCCAAAAAGGGCTAATATTGGGACAATGTACAATGCCTTTCCCTTTTCTTTACCTTTGGCTTCCCAATTTTCTCTTTTATTTTTTGTTCAGGGGCACTGTTCTCTTTTAGTTTTTGTCGGGGCACTCTGTCCCCCGCCCCTGCTGACTATGCTACTGATCAAGATATTTTCCTGAGAATAACATAATACCGGTACTTAAAATTAAAGTTGAACTGTTTTGAATTTACAATATCAGGCCTGAATATAAAAATCTGAATAATTTGTGTGTATTCTATATTTTTCAGAACATGGATTACAGAAGCCCACTAAACGCTATCTACTACGTGTACCTGAGGCCTCATCTTTGTCAATATTGCGGAAGTTATTTTCATGACACCCGTCGATATCTAATGCATCAACATCACCACCAGATGAGAATTAGACCATATTGGTATGGCAAGAATTCACATCACTGGATCCATAATGAAAACTCTTACCAATATCAAAACAGTACCCATCACTACACACACAAGGACAATTTGAAAGGACATACAGTGCATGATGTAAGCAATGGCACCATAGAGAAACCTTACATGTGTCATTATTGTAATAAAGGCTTAAGTAATGCAAGTAATTTGAAGCAACATTTGAGGATCCACACTAAAGAGAAGCCTTACAAATGCCAATTCTGTAATAAACGCTTCACAAGGTCAAGTCATTTGAAGCCACATTTAAGGATCCACACCAAAGAGAAACCTTACAAATGCCAGATGTGTAATAAATGCTTTACACAATCAGGTACTTTGAAGCAACATTTAAGGATCCACACCAAAGAGAAACTTTACAAATGTCAAATGTGTAATAAAGGCTTCACACGAGCAAGTAATTTGAAGCAACATTTAAGGATCCACACCAATGAGAAGCCGCACGAATGTCAATTCTGTAATAAAGGCTTTGCATATGCACGTAATTTGAAATACCATTTAAATATCCACTCCAAAGTGAAGCCGTACAAAAGCCAAATCTGCAATAACAGCTTTACATATGCAGGTGATTTGAAGCGACATTTAAGGATCCACACCAAAGAGAAACTTTACAAATGCCAAATGTGTAATAAAAGCTTCATACAAGCAGAGGATTTTAAGCGACATTTAAGGATCCACACTAAAGAGAAGCCTTACAAATGTCAATTGTGTAATAAAGGCTTCACACAAGCAAGTAATTTAAAGCAACATTTAAATAATACCCACACCAATGAGAAGCCTTACAAATGCCAACTCTGTAATAAAAGCTTCGGACAAGCACATAATTTGAAATACCATTTAAATATCCACTCCAAAGTGAAGCCGTACAAATGCCAAATCTGCAATAACAGCTTTACATATGCAGGTAATTTGAAGCAACATACAAGGATCCACACCAAAGAGAAACCTTACAAATGTCAATTCTGTAATAAAGGATTTACAACTTCAACTAATTTGAAGCGACATTTAAGTTCAATGATCCACACCAGAGAGAAGCCTTATACAAATGTCAATTGAAACGACATTTAAGGATTCACACCAAAGAGAATCTTAGCTTACAAATGCCAATTATGTAATAGAGGAGTTACAACTGCAAATATTTCGAAGCAACATTTAAATATCCACACCAACGAGCAGCTTTACAAATGTTAATTGTGTAATAAAGGCTCCAGTAAGTTCAGTTGCACAAGTAGTTTGAAGAAACATTTAAGGATCCATACCAAAGAGAAGCTTTATGAGTGCCACTTTTGTCAAGGCTTTTCAGATAAAAGTATAAATTTACAGAAACATTGAACTATCCACACCGAAGAGAAGCCATGTGGTCATGTTTTTTATGTTGGGCACCAGTTGTGTTGCATGTGTATTTTTCAAACAAATCACATGCTTTTAGAGGTTTGGTACTATAACTTCAAAAGTTTACGTTAGAACCCAATAAAAGTATATATTCTGAGAGCATATACTCAAACGATTTCAGAAACGATACAATGGGAGTCATTATACAGGGTGACCCATATATAATATACAGAGTGTAACAAGCAAAGTAAGGATGAAAATATTAATTCAGTTAGGGTTGTCACCCCTCGACGTACATTATTGATAATGTAAAGTTTTGACACATGTTTAATATAGTTAACTTAATTACCCACCCAGCCATATGGAACTTTTAGCGGTCAAGTACCTCAATTATGTAAATACAGGGTGGTCAAAAATCTATCAATATTTATATAAATTTCTTCAAAACACCCCTTATCTGGCACTGGAGATAAAAAATTTCATGATTGAGGCATGTAACTAGATGTAAAATAAGCTCAACAATCCAGTTTTGAAAGTTAAAAGAGAATTCGACAAAGCGTGTTCGTAAAAATGGACTTTTTTGATCAAAAATGAGCATGAGGGTGCTCTTTCAGATTTGTCGCAAACTTTCTATGTTTTACTAGTTTTTAGTTTACTGAAGTAAAGAGGATCACAAAAAAGAAAAAAGAAAAGAAAAGCGCAGTGATTTATAGTGCGCTACGCACAGGCACAACGCCTAGACGTTGATCCATAAGCCTCAGCACACTTTACAGGTTGTCGCTGACCACTATGGCCCCACATCATTCCATAAACCATTAAACAACAATTCAGGGAATTTGCTGCTTCAAGAGCGCACACCCGGGCGCACACCCTAGACATTCCACAATAACCTTCGCAACCAGGATCAGCTCCCCGAGTTTCGTACGGGTTACAACGAGACAAATTAGCAGTGAGTTCCTTGTCCAGGGGAATTTCAAGCTAACTCAATTTTCCCACGAGAGCGTACTCGGTACCGCCAGGGTTCGAACCCGCAACCTCTCGCACCATAGTCGAACGCCTTATCGATTGAGCTAACTTGACTGCAACCAAGGTCTGCTTAAGAAATTTGAGTCCTTCATCATGTTTCGTTTGCCCATAGCACCCTTTTGAATTTTACCTACATTAAATCCCCATTCAAATACATAGAGAGCAACGAACTGTATTAATGTAGCAACAAGTAATTAGTAATTTTTAATTGTCTAATTAACAAATACTGAGGCAATGAATGCTAAACATGATATCACTTGGCTGAGATCAAGTACAGACACAAGTAGAAATTCATCAATAATGTTTATTGAAGATCTTCCGCCACATGAGCCACCCATGACTAATTAGACTTAACGAGTTACAGTAATTAGTACAAATGAAAATCATAAATTTTTGTTTATTTTAGCAATTTCGGCCAATCTGCAGACAAATTAAAGCTGAAAAAATAACTAAGTTCAGCTAATTAATATGCAAAATTGATGCCAATAGAAAACCGTGCATGGTATCAGGGTGCGGTTTTTTTTGCACACATATGTATACAAAGTTCTTTCAATTGATAACAAAAAATACACAAAAAGTAATTACGCAAATTAGCTAATTACAGCTAATTATGTATTCATGATATTATTATGTAAATTAGGCATGAGTAATTTTGAGTTTTTTCATTATTCAATGAAAATATATTAAATAACCATATATTTGTCAAGTATGGACCGCGTACCTGTTATGATGTTGAATAAAGAAACCGCAGTTAATTACTTTAATATAATACAAAAAATGCAAAGTTTGACATTTTGATGGTGTCTGGAATAGAATTTTAATTTTTTCTGTAAACATGGTATGTATCACCATTGCTCAAAGCCAAATCTGAAAAGTAAATATAAAAATTCATTTGCAATGAGACTTTAAATTAACATTTTGTTCTCTGGATTAACATGGGAGGGCAAACGGTAAAAGGAACCGCCATTCCACTCTACCGTGTATACAAAAATGGTGTGCACAATGGCTTAGAGCTATTGTGGTTTATAATATTACTCCCTCTAAATTCACTTTGATATTATTATATTTCAACTCGTTTTCCTCAAGTGTGCCATTCGTTGTCGACGGAAATAATTTACATGCTAAGAAAGATTAGTATTTCAGCTAAATAGTGGTAGGTTTTTTTTTATTTCAAAAAGTCTATAGTTATTGATTTATGGGGGATCTTTACTGTTATGCTTGCATGCACAGTGTGGCAGAATAATTGAGCAGCCACTGTGACATACCTACTATTAGAAATAAATTACAAACACTTGGGCCCTAGATTCCTGTGCTCCACAGGAACACCTTCAGATAAGCATATGTTCAAGAACCCAGCTAAAAAAGACCCAGAAACTTGATACATATCAGTGTAGTGTCCCCCGGAGGACCCTTTTGTTTTCTACTAAACCTATAGGATTAGACGAGGTAAATGGGACACTTAAGGTGGCTGTGTACTCTCAGACATGCATGTAGTAAAAGTGCAATAACTTTGTAATTATTCGCGCAAGACACATAAAAGTATACATTTTGATAAAGGCAAGACATCAATGAATCTTAATATAAATATAGATTTTTGTGTAAAAACAACAGTTGAAAATCACAAAAAAGTGAGTTTTTGGCAATATTTGTTCGGTACATCATAACAAAAACACTCTTTCCAAAATATTTTATTTTATTTTTATCTCAATCTTGAGGCTCCATTTCAAAAACGTTTTTTTTTTAGTTTTTGGTTGTAGTTTTCTCGACCTTATTGCAATGGGTTTTGGCCTACTTATTTCCTCACAGCGTTGCAGAATAAAAATAAAATAATCGTGCTGTCTATGTAATCAGGAAACTACAGAGGCGATAGTGTACATTAAAATTTGTCATTACTACTTCATGTTGATATACAAACAGTACTATAAAGTTGTTTTACCAAGGAATGTGTTTGTATTAAAAGAAATAATTGTTTTACAACTTGGATGAACTAGAATTACTTTTATGCAAATCCGAAAATTGCAACAGATATTTTCATTTCTTTAAGATTTAGCGGTATTGCCAGATTTTACATTACCGTTGGGCTACATTAATAGCCTCATTATAGTTTTATTAATACTGGCAAAACTCTAGCTTGTATGTGCTTGCTGTTCTCCTATAGCGTATAAAATCTGTTAATGATACTTTAACCACACAGTCAATTAAGTTATGTCAACATGTCCTTTTTTGAGATCGCATGCAAACACTGAACAATGACATCTCATTTACATAATAATGAACTCATGTCTAGGAGCCCATTTTAGTGACCATTATCTTGTTTACATAATGGTTTTGACCTCGAGTCATGGGTGGTGATTCATTGTTTAATTGGCATACTCCTCTAAATATTTTACCGTAAAGTCCTATGGTGGAGGGCTATTTTGTTGTGTAGTCGAAGTACACCAAATTGGTGTCGGGTGATCTTTGACATTCTTTTGTGGCGAGTGACATGGTCCTTCAATTCACGCCGAGTGTCCTTGACAGGCTTGACTATGCTTCAATGGTCATGAAAGAATTCAAAAGATAACCTCTGCCCCAATAATCCCAAGCTATTGTCTGAAACTGCACCTCGGAAGATGTATGGAAGAACTCAGTCCTCAAATGATAGTCATATAACGACCAAAAGATAAGACTGACTATCATTGAGGACTGAGTTCCGCAGTCTAGGAGACTTCTACAAATTGGCACAAAGGTAACCATCTAGGTTGGGGATCACATTTTAAATTATCACTTAATGTTTTGGAGTTGAGTTCCCTCAAAAAGTAGATCATTTGGGGGCGGGGGCCAGACAGGGTCTAATTCTGCATAAAACTGGGCAACGTTATTTCTATAGATCTGCTGCGCATTCAAATTGCATTGTATTGCATCGTAATTTCATTTGTGTCTATGCTAATTATGTTTACACAACATGAACTCACGTTTGGAGCTCTAGCTGAAATACAGCAAGATAATGTAAGATAGTAAATGTAAACCTGCATTTTAACTAGAGTATCTCGTGCAAGCGGGGGCTGTAATTTTGATGAAAGCATTCAGTTGAACTCGTAATTATACTGATATTTATTACATCAAAATACTAGTGTAAAATTATTATGAAAAAGTTTATAATTATATTTAGTGACAGTAAAAATAAAGTATACGTAGGCTTATATTATTGAATGCAACATCATAATATCATAATTATATTAGCACTTTAAGGGAACTGGAATGAGTGTTTCGACAGCATTTTTTGTGGGACATGAGAGCACATCAGACCTATCGAATTGCATTCTGAATACGAAGAATGTCTTTCTGATATCAAATAATTTTCATGACAAATTATTAAAATTTGATATTTTTCACATTTTGAGATATAACAGTCCTCGAAGTAAATTTTATAAATTTAATGATATAGTAAAAAGTGTATGTAGTTGGGAGGAAAAGCCGTCGATCAATTGAAAATTTTGACCTTTTGTATTGAAGATATGGATTTTTTTCCCCAAAAGACTTTATTTTTGGTGTTTTGGGAAAAAAAATCCATATCTTCAATACGAAAGGTCAAAATTGTCAATTGATCGTCGGCCTTTCATCCCACCTACATACACTTTAGGTAGAAATCATCAGATTTATAAAGTTTACTTCGAGTACTGTTAAATATCAAAAATATAAATTTTTAATGATTTGCCATAAAATGTGTATTACATTGCGAATTTCAAAAAATCAAAATTATTTGATATCAGAAGGCCATTCTTCGTATTCAGAATGCAATTCGATATGTCTGATGTCCTCCAATGTCCCACAATAAATACTGTCCAAACGTTCATAGCCCTTCCCTTAACTGAACAATTCTGATCTTAGAATTAACCAGTTTATTAATCGCGAAGTCCCAGTTAAAAATCAACTATGGAGTACTGATATGTATCTGAGACTAGTATACTAGTCTCAGGGAGTATGAACATTGCATTTTAAACGGAACTTTGATCCCTAACACAAACACTGTCAATCATACTTGTTTATCAGTTATAGGTTAATACATGCATATCACTTGTTGGGAGTGAAATTGTACCAAATAATGCACGCGTACTGAGATGTTGATGCGTCTAATGCACGAGCCACGAAGGGGGGGAGTGCATTAGACACATCAACATCTCAGTACAAGTGCATTATTTTGTAAAATTTCTCGAGCAACAAGTGATACGCATATATTAACCTATTTCATACACGAGAAAAAAATCCTGTGATTTTTGCATTTTTATAACAAAATTGTCACTAAAAAGTTGGAAAATGCAGGCAAATATAAATGCAACAACCCACAAGTATGTTGAACGCGTCCTAAAGCACTGCAGGTAATACGCGGTGTGCGCGCCCGTGCAATTGTACAACATTTATGCACGGCTAGTAATTTACTAACAGAGGCTCTGATTGGTTCTCACTATCAAGGAGTGTATAAATGAATCCAATTTAACCGCATGCACAAAGCCTGGAAATACAAGCATGGTACAAGACGCGCCCATGTTTCCGCCAACGCAAAGGCCGCATAGTTGTGTACCATGTAGTTATTAATGGTAATGGCAGGTGCCCGGAGAGCTCCGGAGGATTTAAACCATAGCGAGATCTGGGCGACCAATCACAAGCCAGATCCATTTAAAGATGCATTACATCATGGCCAATGTTAGTAGGCCAGAAACCCGACAATCTCATCCATAGAAGCTCGTAGACAGCAGTGTTAAGCATGCAAATCGCAATCCAAAGTCAGTAGTCCACATGGGAAGACAAACAGTACGGTGACTGAAAAAATGATCAGTTGCGAAAATCTATCAATTGTGCACAAATTAATTAAATCGAAGTTTTAAGCTTAAATGCAATATCCAGAGTATGGGCAAGTGGACTACGGAGTAGTCTAGTGGGAAACAGGCTCCTTTCCCTTTTCTTTTCCTTTGCCTTTCTAATTTTCTCTTTTATTTTTTGTCCTGAGGCACTTTTCTCTTTTAGTTTTTGTTGGGGTACTCGATCCACTGCCCCCTGCTGGCCATACTACTAATCAAGATATTTTAAAATAATATAATGCTTAATATTACGGTAATAGTTTACATGTTTTGTATTAACAATATCATGCAGGCCTGAATATAATTTGTGTGTATCTTTTCTTTTTCAGAACATGGATTACAGAAGCCCGCTAAACGCTAACTTCTACTACATGTACCTGAGGCCTCACCTTTGTCAATATTGCAGAAGATATTTTCATGACACCTGTCGATATCTGATCCACCTACATCACCATCAGATGAGAATTAGACCGTATTGGTATGGCAAGAATTCACATTGCAGAGGTACCATCGAGAAGCCTTACATTTTAAGTTACATATGCCATTATTGTAATAAAGGTACAAGTAATGCAAGTCTTTTGAAGCAACATTTAAGGACCCACACCAGAGAGCACCCTTACAGATGCCAAATCTGTAATAAATGCTTCACACGAGAAGGTAATTTGAATAAACATTTAAGGACTCACACTAAAGAGAAGCCTTACAAATGCCAAATGTGTACTAAATGCTTCACACAACTAAGTCATTTGAAGCGACATTTAAAATATCCACACGAAAGAGAAGCCTCACAAATGCCAAATGTGTTATAAAAACTTCACACAAGTAGGTAATGTAAAGCAACATTTAAGAATCCACACCAAAGAGAAGCCTTACAAATGCCAAATATGTAATAAATGCTTCACACAAGCAAGTAATTTGAAGCGACATTTAAGAATTCACACCAATGATAAGCCTTACAAATGTCAATTCTGTAATAAATGCTTCACACATCTAAGTCATTTGAAGCGACATTTAAATATCCACACGAAAGAGAAGCCTCACAAATGCCAAATGTGTTATAAAAACTTCACACAAGAAGTTAATTTAAAGCAACATTTAAGAATCCACACCAAAGAGAAGCCTTACAAATGCCAAATATGTAATAAATGCTTCACACATATAAGTAATTTGAAGCAACATTTAAGAATTCACACCAATGATAAGCCTTACAAATGTCAATTCTGTAATAAATGTTTCACAAATGCATGTCATTTGAAGCAGCATTTAAATATCCACACCAAAGAGAAGCTTTACAAATGCCAAATATGTAATAAATGCTTCACACAAGCAAGTAATTTGAAGCAACATTTAAGAATCCACACCAAAGAGAAGCCTTACAAATGTCAATTCTGTAATAAATGCTTCACAAATCAAAGTCATTTGAAGCAGCATTTAAATATCCACACCAAAGAGAAGCCTTACAAATGTCAAATCTGTAATAAAAGCTTCGCACAATCAAGTAGTTTAAAGCGACATTTAAATATCCACAGCAAAGAGAAGCCTTACAAATGTTAATTGTGTAATAAAGGCTTAAATTGCACCAATAATTTGAAGGAACATTTAACGATCCACACCAAAGAGAAGCCTTAAGCAGTATTCAGACTTTTTATTGTACGTACAATATTGTATGCAACATATCTACGTTGTTTAATCTATTGCCATTCTATTTCCAGTAATGTTTAAGTTCTAACGAATGTTTGATGACGTAAAATCGATAATATATTTCTACTAGATATTACATGTAACATATTATCGATTTTTCGTCATCAAACATTCGTTAGAACTTAAACATTACTGGAAATAGAATGGCAATAGATTAAATAACGTAGATATGTTGCATACAATATTGTACGTACAATACTCGGAGTCTGTGGAGCGCTTTATGAGTGCCAATTCTGATCTGTAATAAATGCTTTTCAGATAAAAGTAATTTACAGAAACATTTAGTGATCCACACCGTTCAAATGTCGATTATGTAATAAAGGATTAACAACTGCAAGTAGTTTAAAGCGACATTGAAATGTCCACACTAAAGAGAAACTGTACAAACACAGGACAACCATAATAGTGCTGCAAAATGGTGATACCATCCATTGTTAAAGTTTTGTGAAAAGTGTAATTTGGCTCAGATGTAGTATTCAGTCTGGTGAACAATTCTAGGGGGAGGGCCAAAAATATTTTGTCCAACATGGCCGCCATATAGGTCATCGAACTTTATACAGGGAAGTGTTTGGCATGGTTTATAACCCAGTTTGAACAACTGTGAATTTTTTCCTTGTATAAAGTTCAATGACCGCTATGGCGGCCATATATTGGACAAAATATTTTTGGCCCTCTCCCTAGAATTGTTCACCAGACTGAATACTACATTTGAGCCAAAATAGACTTTAATCGGAAAGATCATGTGCATCACATTAAACCCTAATGACATAAACAGTGAAGCCACATTGAGTTTATTATGATCAGTGCAACATACTGATACATATTTGGTACATGCGCACTATTATGAACCTCATATCATTGGCAAGCTAATATTATGAGGACAATGAAAATGACTCTTTTTTTTGTTGAGAAAATGAGACGTTTAAAACCAGCATAAGCGATGAGTTCCTTCGAATGAGACAGATCTGACCTAGAAAAAAGTTGACGTCATGTAATGAGATATGCCTGCTTTGAGAAAAAGGACTATAAACATTCTTAATGCACAGAACGTATACTGCTGTTCACAGAAAAAACCTCCGAATTAAGTATCACAAATGTACTGTTTTTAAACATATGGATAAAATCAGCCGCTTCTTTTTTATATATTAGTAAATTGTGATATTATAATTCATATGTATCTCAATATCATAAGAAATATTTGGACTAAAAATATTAAAAAGAAACTATTTTGAGCTTAGAATTTCAGCGTGATCAATCTGAGACTAGCATACAGAGATGTCAGTTTTCAGGCAATTGCCTGATTTCAGGCCTTTTGGTACTCAAAATTTCTGCTACAAAGAACCACAAACCGCGAAACAGGGATATCCAACAAATTAAAACCACAAACTGCGAAAGACAACCAACAACCGCCGCTCAATAGAGACATCCAGCTAGATTACCTCGCAGGGCTTCAAAAACCACACACCGCGAAGTATAGTTATCCAACAAGCTTAAACTATAAATTAACCCCCGATAGAGGGTAGGACATAAAGAATGAGGGAAATCAAAACCACAAACCGCGAATGACCGCCAACAACCGCCGCTTAATAGGGAAATCCAAGGCTACAAAGAACTATCAACCGCGAAATTTGGATATCCAACTAGATTGCCCCGCAGGGCTACAAAGAACCACACACCGCGAAGTATAGTTATCCAACGAGCTTAAACTATAAATTAACCCCCGATAGAGGGTAGGGCATGAAGAATTAGGGATATTAAAACTACAAACCGCGAAAGACCGCCAACAACCGCCGCTTAATAGGGAAATCCAACTATGGCTACAAAGAACTACCAACCGCGAAATTTGGATATCCAACTAGATTGCCCCGCAGGGCTACAAAAACCACAATCATCAAAACATAATTATCTTGCTAAGTCGTGGCACTTAGACGCTTCCGTAGTATAAGCCTTGCTACATAGTTTCAATTTGAAGTAAATGGGACTGACTCTGTGTCTCGCTGGCATCGTCAACATTGTGTATGTGTTGTTCATATTTACATTTTCTTAGTTGCCTTGAATAATTAAAGTATATTAAAATGTATATGTATCCCTATTAACATTACAGTCCGCGGTAGCTGTGACCAGCAAGTTTTAAAAATAAACGGCTGATAAAGTTTTATTAAATTATTTACTGTCATAAATCAAGGATAACATGATTTCAAACATCTATTTTTCGTTTTATTCGTTTTATGGAGTACTTCGTAACCCGATGACTTTCCAAGCTTAGATCTGCTTGGCTACATTCATAAAAAGAAAGAAAATCCACCAAAAAATGTTGACAACGTAAAGCAGCAAGTTTAAAAAGCCCCCACCTCGGCTCACTTTTTGAAACTTGGTCCCATTTTGAATATCAACAGCAAATCGGTGTTTTTAACGTTTAAACAATGGCATCATTGCCATTAACATGCCTACTTGTTATTCGTTTAATTCAATCATTGCTCATGAACTTAATTATTATTATAAAACAAAACATATATAGGATATTGGCCAAGAACAACATAATAACCTTTCTGATCGTTCCAGAATGCTAACAACTTAATATCGCATCGGCACATTAAAGATACACTTCTGGAAATGTTTTAAGTTGATAATTATTATGACAAAGATTAAATCAGTATCTTTTACAAATGGGACCAAATGTCAAAAAGTGAGCCGAGGTGGGGGCTTTTTAAACTTGCTGCTTTACGTTGTCAACGTTTTTTTGGTGGATATACCTCTACACAAAGCATTTACCCTAAATCAAAATATGATTACGCAATCAGCATGCAAAAATTTGGTAAATTATAAAACTACATGTTCTTTAGTCACAAATTATTTCAACCTGGCCTACTTTTACGCAAAGTGCACAAAATCTGAACCATGCTCACTATCACAATTATGACGTTTTAGGCGCACCATACTTTAGCTACAAAATGTCAATCAATATGATGAATAGCTTCAATTCTCTATTTACACAAAGTTCAACTTTTTTACACAACATGTCATGACAATTTGCAATCATTTGTGCTGCACGTTCTGCAAAAACATAATATTTTAACCCAATTTGCGTTCCACAAGTTTTTGTCCCAATCCCTGCCAAACAACGACCAGAACTTGAACTCTGACCCAATTTAAGACATTTTGACTCTCAAAAAATGTTCAAAACAAATACAACCCAAAACATTGCTCAAGGCACATCCCAATTTGGCAAAATATATTTTACTCATCCCCCGTCACAAACAGAATGGAAGTCTTCCGATTGTTCCATGAGCCACTCTTCAGTGAAGGCTCTCCAGCATTGATCCCCAGCAAACCCGATATTAAAAAGGTAGGGCTTAAAATTCCAAAATATATAGGTTTCACTAACTGGAGGCCATACCTGGACCACAATATAGTTGCTTTACTTAACTGACGCCTCTATCGTGAATGGCAGCTAGACAAACTGAGAATAAAATAAGACCAACCCTGTTCACATGGTTTGCCTCAATTTTACTATCAAAATTATATTATATATGCCTATTATTGTACTTTTATGAACTGTCATCAAGACTCTCCCTGAATTGCAGCAAATAGCGATGAAAACCTTCCACTATGGTGACCGAGTGATGATCTTCTTATGGGTGGGAGATCCAGGTGCGTCCACTGAATGGACTCATATTCCAGTGATTAATATACCGGTAGGCCTATACCTTATCACCTTTAGCCTTTTATAGATAAAACTTGTCTCGGTTCTCACTCTAAGTGTGTAGAAGGTGTGGACCTGATTATGTCAACTGGCATTTTGGGCATAAGATTCCGGGTCCCCATCTAGAAGACACCGGAATACCCAAAGGATAATGGATATAAAAATGTTGAAAATATTGTCATATTTTCTGGCTATCTCATCGGTCTTGTTTGGTTCTTTATTCGTTATCAATGCCACTTTACTAGCACTTATACTAGTGGTGACGTCAGCAAGTCTTTTGGATCTTGGATGATCTTTATAAGACGCCAATATTCCATCCTTGAACTCTTAGGACCATTTCGTTGCTGTTGAATATTAAGAACTTCATCACCAGTAACTGTATATTGCTAAATTTCATTTATGTTTTCACCACAGTCGGAAGAAATTTCCATAATGCCCTGTGCTCACTTCTGGAAGCACCTGTGAATCATGGAGGTCAGCTTCCTCTGCAGAGTGTCCTGCCTATACACAGCCATGCAAAATCAAATATTTTTGGAGTAATGTTTTGAAGGAACAAGCTTTCAATTGAGACCAAATTTAATACTGTGCGACAAAGTAGCATACCTTTTTCTACGAACTTTTTGACCGCCCTTCTTTTTAGCCTACCCAATTTCTCGTGTTGGATGTCGCTCTCTACACACATCAGTGAACATCAAAAGATAAGCTTGCTACTGTTCTCTGCAAGGAGTTTATATAGGAAGGAGAAGAAATAGATTATGTAACGCTTATTGTTCCTTTGTGCCAATTGGAGTTCCCGACACGCTATTCATCGAGAGGTACCTTTTGTTCGAGACAAAGGGCTTCCGCCATTAAATCGGTAACTGACCTGACCAGCGTATTAACGCTATAATAGGCAGGCTACTGTCAATAAATGATGAAACGAAAGTCACGTAAAAGCGCCTATACGAACGAGAGGTACCTTTTGTATTAGTCCATCCCAAGGGTGTGCGTGAGTTGTCGCATGCACACAAAACAGAGGTTCACCTACAATACAAACCTATTGCAGCGCCCAAATTGGTTTGGGCGCTCATTTGATACTCAGTGAACACGCTTTGCTCTACCATTTCGCTACGGACAGTTCAGCAGCATAGGCAAAGTGTGCGCTCTGTCTGGCGGATATAAGAATCTACACAAGTAAGTTGTCTACATTGTTTGCCAATAGGTCTACATATAAGGATTTGTAGAAGTAATTACGATATCACTCCTACTGTAGTATTTTTAATGACATTAGCCGCGGGCCACATCGTGTTTTATTATGTATAGGCCTACCATAGTATTTTACATGAACATCGCGTATATAGGAGTCTACCCTGGACCTCAAATGTGATATACTTGCTGATAACTCGAGAAGCATATAGCCATACTATTTCCGAATCAATCAATAAAGCAAAGCCAATCATACTTGTAGGCCTATAATACTATATTAAATATAATTGCGGACCAACCGATACAGCTCGAACTGCTCGATACGCCCAATGTATGAATAAAATCACCTAACAATAAAGTCGCCCAATTGAACAGTTGTAGGTGTCGATCGCACGACTTCATTATTGATTGGTAACATTTTCCAATGTCAGCGCTCAAATCTAGTCCATACAGGACCAACGCAATATTTAGCACCATAATCAACGCCGTCAGGCGTTGGTCCTTACAAATCCGTTTGCTACCCCCAGCAGTGCACCCTCATTATAATAAACAGTGACCAAAACCAAACAGTCGATAAGTTACGTCATGAATCCAAATATGGAAAATAGCCCCGCCCATCATTCGGGCCATCATTCAACCGCATCTATTACATAACTGGGACTCTCAAGTCATCTCAAGTACTTGGTATCCCAATCGATTGATTTTGATAATGCAATCAAAGCAATACAAACTTTTGAGGTCGCTTACCAGTGCATGCAGTACTAGTAGTAGATATCTACTATTTCCATGACCAGTGTAAATCGGGCTGGTATGAATTAAATGAAAGTTTTTTGTTGCTATATCAGTGCAGAGATAATGTAGGCCTAATCAGTGTTAACAAAAAGTCATTTGTATGATTTATAGGTTTGTTTTCTTTTTTTATTTAATATTGTCACATTTGTCGATAGGCCTAACCGTGATACCATTAAAAAAGCTAAAAGAACATCAATTCTACACACCGTTTATTTGGAACTGAACTTTGATTTATTAAAGTCATAATGTACGATCTTATATAATATGAATTTGGTTAATTTTTTTCAAACCTGATTTTATGGCATATTTGTAATGTATACACAAGTCACAACTTGCATCTAAATGGAATCAGCCACATTTGTTGTGTTTGTAGGTAAACAGAGCAAAGTTCGACATAAAGTCATAATTCAAGAATTATAACTTTATGTCCTCCTATAGAACTGCGTGTTAAATGGCCACAATAACAAGCAGTGCTTACCTCGTTATTTCAGTTCAAAATGGACAGAAGCCATTCCCGATAATTAGGGCCTATTGCTGTATTATTTCAGCATTTTGAATATATAATGACAAATTTAAAATTTGAAGAAATCGTACATTAAGCCTTTAACACCTAACTGGAAATAACAGAGTTTGTATGAACACTGCAAAATCTAAATGTTTATAGGCCTAATTTGCCATTTGGTAGAGATACAGTACTTAAAGAGCTAAGGGAACGTTCATAAATACTTGGGGGCTGGACAATTTTGATTTCGGTATGTCAAAACTTTTTTGACCCCCCTACATATGTTAAACTTTTAGAACCACTTTTTTTTATAGATTCAAAACTTTTTGGATCCTTTTTTTGTATACACCAAAATATTTTGTACCCCCACACCAAAATCACTAAAAACACCCACTTTAGGCCTACTTATGAATTCCAAGGGGTCATAGGTCAAAAACCATAGGTCGCAGAAAAATGTTATGATTGGCGTTTTTGATCCAAACATCCATCTTAGTAAACTGATACACTTTGCAAGATGTATATGTAAATTTTCAAAAATTTCCCATATAAAAATTTGTTCTTTTGGTCAAAACTGAACAAAAATCACCAAAAAATGCCATTTTTACCCATAAATTAAATGTATTGAATTAAGCGATGGTCTTTTTTTGCCTTATTCCAGGGTCCCAAAATAATGGAGAAAATTTGAACATCATTAAATGAAGAGTTTGGTTCCAAAAGGCATTAAGTCCAAAGACTGTTTTGTGGGATATTTTAACCTTGCCACTCTAATAACATTGGCATAGTAGAATATAATAGTTATAACAATTTTGGCAAATAATTGCAAATCCCTGTAACTTCCCACGTGCGAAGAAGAAAAAGGCATCAAGTGCAATGGCAGCCATTTTAAAACCTTGGATTTGACAATTTTAGGGGGCAAATCTATTATTGAAAGAGAATAAGCCAGATGTGCAAACATATCCATTCCAATCGTTAAATGTCACTTAAACTTTAGAATGTAAAAATATTCCAGCAAAATGTTACACAAGGCAGCCATTGAACTAATGCCTTTTGGAAACAAACTCTTGAAATATTATGTTAGTAAAGAAAGTGAATAGGCCTACTTCACTTTAATAGGAATTGGACTAAACTACAAATCAAGTAAATTACTACATTTTATGGCGATGTCGACATTTTAAAATTGGTGCTGACTGGAAAATAAAGCTCTTCCCATATCCTATCGGAAAACCATGTCCATGTAAAAAACTGTAACTCCCTTCGTCTGTTGGCGGGTAACTTCTTGAATTCCTAGTTTATTCGAAGCATGCAAAATAGCGGCGTCATCTATTTTTATATTATTGTAAAACAAATAATAATAACTGAGGCCTAATGAGAAAATGAAACGATGGCCACCCCCCCAAAAAAAACCCTGTATAATGTGCGCAACCTACAAAGTGAAGAACTTGAAAAAGAACATTTCAGCCCGAATCACGGGTCAAATAATCGCCAAGTATCTTCTTAACTATTGATTTATATGGGACAAGAATAGAAGTTAAATCCATGTTCTATGAGCGTGTTTATAGTGAGACAATCTTTCCGTTATTTAGCTAAACTACCGCGTAGTCTAGATTTGCAATGGTTAGTAAAACATAAACAAATATAGACTGCGTGGCAGTCCAGCTAAATACCGCATAATCTGGCTCACTATAAACACGCTCTATAAGCTGCGTGTCCTATCAACGACTGCTATACCTTGTTTAGGACATTCTAAAGAAGTACCTGCATGTGCAACCATGACTGTTTCAAAATAGCCCGCCAAAGTCATGCAGGTAACTCCGAGGTCGTGCATTGAATTAGTTTGAATGGGGAATACTACGGGAACCAGTGGCTTTTGTTAGAAGTCACACATCAAAAGTCCCGGGGAAAATCTTCAACAGTTGCCAATTGCCTACCACCTCGCGGGTTTAGTAACCCTGTGAAGAAGTAAAATCAGATCAATGCTCATTCACGTGGATGATGAACATTGATCGCGATTGAAGAGGACATAGATAAATTGAATGAATGAATGAATGGACATGATTATCGATATCGTTACGCAATAGTGGTGTTAGATCCGTAGCTGGAAGCTAGTAGTTGGCAGGTGGAAGGCAAGTCTAATCTGATTGGCTAAATATCGCCAGTAGCTGTCAGTAGGCGTGGTTAGTCAGTTTGACATTTCCCTTGACTTTCCAAGGGAGGATATGTCGGATCTATAAGGACCAACGCCTGACGGCGTTGATTATAGTACTAAATATTGCGTTGGTCCTGTATGGACTACTCAAATCGGACACCAAAAAAATGACACGAGATTTATAGTACACTTTTGTCCCGGGGGGGCACTCCAACTTTGGAGGTGACGCGTATGTAGGGCTGTTAAGACCCCCTTTTCAGCATCGCTGTCACCCAAAGACCCCATATATTTTTACGAACACATGGTCTGTCACCCAAAGACCCCTTATTTTTTCATTTGATCTGTCACCCAAAGACCCTTACTTGTTCAATTTTAACAGCAACTTTCATTTATCACTGATTTTGTCACTTATTTTGATAAAACAAAGAAATTTGAAGCCATTTAGAACTACTGTCTGTTCAATTAGCTTAGATTCTTGAATTTTTAAGATTTTTGAAAAAATAAAAAATTGTGGTCAACGTCATCAAAGAAAAGTGTTAGCACAGCCTTAGACCTAACATGATTTATACTTTTCAAATTCTAAAGTTCAATTTAAAACCCCATTTCTTTTCAATTTTGATCTTTTCCCGCGATATTTTTTATAAAAAGCCGTAGAACGTCGGGTACCATAAACTTTTTTTAATCAACCCATTTAGAGCAATGGGGACGAATGTCACAATGCGCAGAGATAGTATTTATTCGACCATCCGCATCAGGAAGTATTATCCAGCAAAATATTTGCCAGTATGCCTAATTTGTGTTGAAACCCTACTGTTGAAACAATACGTTATTATTTATGAATTAAGGTTTTCTAAAATAGGCACAGCTTATATGAATACATTCCTTGCGTATTTATTTATTTATTTATTTATTTATTTATTTATTTATTTATTTATTTATTTATTTATTTATTTATTTATTTATTTATTTATTTATTTATTTATTTATTTTGCGTATGGGTCTGAGAATGGGTATTATAAAACTACACATTTATTTTCAATTTGTTATTTCGTTTTGTTTGTTGAATACAAACTGAAAAAACCGTGAAACAAAAGAACTTTTGTACAAGAAAATATTATTTAAAACAATCAGGTTACAGAAAACAATTCTTGTAAAGTCACTGTATCTGAAAATGTCAAGCGAATGCTGATATTCTTGGGAAGGAATGGTGGTATTAAACAAAACTCAATTTACATTGTAAACCAGTTGAAGAACGAAATCCATAATTTTAATGTAATTGTTTAGAGAAAAATAATGCTTAGAATAATGTTATGCATAAAACGTAATCGCGCCATATAATTTCGTGTAACAAAAACCGGTGGACCATCATCACCTATAGAACCTATCCAATAACCGGAACGGTATAACAATTGAAATGGCAGGACAAATTGGTGGGCAGATTGTTTTGCTAAATTGGATAGGGTCTATGCCCTAAGTCGAGAATAGACCGTCCCACTCGATTTGTAAAAAGGTCGCGAACCCTTTCGGTGGACCCAAGTAACTGCCTAAAATGAGGCAAAATTGAAAAGAAATGGGGTTTTAAATTGAACTTTGATATTTGAACAGTATAAATCACGTTAGGTCTAACCCTGTGCTCACACTTTTCTTTGATGACTTTGGCCACAAGTTTTTATTTTTTCAAATATCTTAAAAATTCAAGAATCTAAGCTTATTGAACAGACAGTAGAAATTTGATTTTCGAGGTTTTTGTTGCGCTGTTTCGGCTCTCACCCAAAGATTCCATTTAAAAAAATGTCATGTTCTCACCCAATGACCCCATATTTTTTACATTTTGTTCTCACCGAATGCCAAAAATCATGCTCTCACCCAATGACCCCATATTTTTTACATTTTGCTCTCACCGAATGCCCCTTAGTGCGAAAGTGCCAGCCCGACACCTATATCCATTTCAAATTGAAGTGCCCCCCGGGACTTTTGTATAATCAGGTGTGCGACACTCGTTCATTTGCATGGCAAAGTGACCCCTCCATTGTGTTTGTTCGTTTGTGTATGGAGAGCTATTATACTAGAAATACCTTTTAAAAGCATTAAATTAGTATCATCCTGGCGGCCCCATGCACTGGAAAACCAGTCTTCTCTCTGGTATAATATTATTATTAGATGACTGCCCTGACTGCCCTTGCTTGATAGGAGCAAAGCCAGGGGGTGACACTAAATTCACGGCTTTTGTTTAGCCACGCAAACCTATGGCAAATTTTGTTGGCTTGCTCTCAACAAAGTGAGGCAAGGTATCGATCGGTTATGAATAATTAACATCAACTCTTACTCAGCCCATGTGATTGAGGTCACCACATAAAGGTGTCGTAAGTTTAGCGAATCGAACCTGTTGAAGATAGTAAAAAGCGCCCCCAAGCAAGGTTAGACCGGGCGGAAGTGGGTCAACTACTATAATCCCATCAGGCCACAGTGATTTGTTTCTGCAAGAAAGTCTTTTAATTTGATAAGGGAATGTCTTGTTGATATAGTAATGTCGAAATTAAGACTAACTATCGATAATACAAAGGAAATATACTACAAGCATAAGATATGAAATACAGTGAGTATTTGAATTCACAAAAATCATTTGACACATCATGTGACCTTCCAAAATGGCGCCCGCGGCAATAGTATTTGCCACGTGCTTCCTCCCTGTGGAAAAGTATCCCGAAAATATCAATCTGCACTAATACACTTAGTGGTGTAGCCTGCCAGTTAATGAATTATTGTTGAAAAGTAGAATAGCGCCGTAATTTTGACATTTAATTGTATAGACGAATCCAAATCCACGCTTTCCTACACCTGACTAGCAGCCTTTAGTTGGGTAGCCGTCGGCTACAATGCACCCAAAATGTGAAATGATTCGGCCTTGGCGGAAATTATAAACTGCATTCCATCACCCGTTTTACACCTTCCCCGAAAACACAGGTAGACAAAAGATGATTTTAAAAAGTTTACAGCACAATACAGTTCCCTTCGGCAAAACACACAGCTTTTACATGGTCTATTAATCGATGGATTAATGGATAATAATCGGATTAACTACACGCGGTATCTATTCATACAACATATCAAACGCTACAAATGGATGTACTTGCGAACAAAAGGACTATGTATGAAGCTGTATGAATAGATGCGACGGGATTACTTGCGGAATTATCTCTATTGTATTATATTATTCTATTAACCCTCCTCGTCCTTGCATCTTCTCTTCGCCTTAGGCTAGCTTCAGACTCCATATTGTACGTACAATATTGTATGTACAATACTTTTCGTGACGTCAAAAATTATTGCACGTGCAATAAATATACGTGCCACGACTAGTTGAATCAGATTAAATAACGCGCTATAACCCTGACGGTTCATTGTTGGCTAAATCCAAGCGAGGACATCAGAAAATCTATGCAAGATAAATTTCTGCTGCTGATGAAAAATCCTAGAGTGCGTTTGGAGGTTTTTTCTGCACTTTACCAGTAGGCCTAATAAATTCATAAAAAAATAAAAATCAAATAAAGATTTAGGGTGAATGTTTTTAATCACTGCTCATCTGATCCACTTTCCCAGGAAACTAAATACCGATACTCCTTAGTTTTTTCCCTGACTTTCCAGACATAATTATGAGTAAACATCAAATTTAATGTTTACAAAACAATAAAATATACATTCATTCGTTTGCATTTTGTACATAAATATTAATATTAATAATGTACAAACATTAAAAAAGGGGGCCTAAGAGTATGTCTATTTTTAATCATATATACTAATTCCGCCATGCCCAAACATATTTTATATAATATGAAATCGTGTAATGGCACCCAAATTCCAATCAAAAATAAAACAAATTTGTTATCAAATACACTAGGCCTATGTTGTATTACAGGAATTTAATAGATGGTGCATTTTAATAAATAAATAGATTAACACGGGTATAATGGACGATAAATATTTGGCAATACCGGATTTACCACAGAGCCAGTGGATAAAGAAATTAATTACAATTAAAACAAATTAAATGAGAAAATGAAAGCAAGGACATTTTGGTGTTCAAAGTTCCGGTTCAAAGTATTGTTTTAGAATGCGAAGGAGTCCTAAATGTTATCCTGGCCCAGGACACTGATTAATGTAAATTCGACCCATAGTTATTTTATCTACTTTTGCCACCATTCAACCTGTTCAATGTGATTTGTGCCTATTTTTAATACAATTCCGAAATCTGACGTATCAACGTTGTATCGGTCAACAAACTATGATCCGAGACTATTTCATATGACACGGTTGTATGGATTTCAAAAGATCGGTCCTATAATAGATATCGATTAGAGAATTACAGCATGAGACTTTGAGGATGCCGTAATCCTCTTGACAATCAACCAATCAGAGAGACATATTTCAGAAATATGTTCGTGTCGTTGAAACTCTTTCAACTCTGAAATATATATTTCAAGTAATCTCGTTTCACATTAACACGTTTATGGATGTATTGGGATGATCATAAGTAGGTCTATAATATACACCATCATAACATGCCTCAACGATATCAACATGTAAAAAGCTGTTGCAAATTCATAACACAACGTGTTATTATGTATAATGTTATATGCCAAAACTTTAAAAAACAATAAAAATATCGGTATCAATCAAACCAAAACCAGAATAAATACATAGGTCTACAAATAATACTTAAGAAACTGACTAAATCAATATATGACTAAAAGTCGGTATAAATGAATCGCTAAATCCATTAATCAATCAGTAATCCATCAATCAATCAACCAATCAATCAACCAATAAATAAATAAATAAATAAATAAATAAATAAATAAATAAATAAATAAATAAATAAATAAATAAATAAATAAATAAATAAACAAATAGGCCTAAATAAATAAATCTATAAATAAATAAATAAAAACTGAATGTGCCATTTATATTAGGCCTATTATTACAATTTTAATATTATTAATAGGCCTTTTAATATTAAGTACAGTTGAATACAAGAAGACATACAAAGATGTTCATCATTCCGTGCACGAACACTCACTAAATTTACCACTCTTAGAAATTTGGCACCTCCGCATCAATTAAGCAACCAATGATTGTAGCAAAATATATATATTTTCCCGGTACATACTATTTATTGCACGTGTAATACTTTTTGACGTCACGAAAAGTATTGTACATACAATATTGTACGTACAATACGGAGTCTGAAGCGCGCTTTATACCTAGATAAGGTCGAGGAGGGTTAATAGAATAATAGGCCTACAATAGAGATAATTCCGCAGGTAATCCCGTCGCATGTATTCATAGATGTACAAATGGATGAACAAATATATGAATAGATGCGACAGGATTACCTCTGTTGTATATATTATTCTATTAACCCTCCTCGTCTTTGCATCTTCTCCAGGTGTTAGGCGTCTTTTATTTGCACAATTGGGCACTCAAAACACCAGGTTGGTGCTAGCGGCTACCCAAAGATGGCCGACCAAATCCTGACCATGACTTGGCTCGTCGGATTCGTCTATAGACGAATCCAAATACACGCATCCCTAGCAGCCTTTAGTTGGGTCCCCGCCGGCTACAATGCATCCAAAATGTGAAATGATTCGGCCTTAGCGGAAATTTTAAACTGCATTCCATCACCCTTTTTACACCTTCCGCGAAAACACAGGTAGACAAAAGATGGATTAAGCAGGGATAATTTAAGTTTACAACACAATACAGTTCCAACAGTTGTGCAAATAAAAGCCGCCTTATACCTAGATAAGGTCGAGGAGGGTTAATAGAATAATAGGCCTACAATAGAGATAATTCCGCAGGTAATCCCGTCGCATGTATTCATAGATGTACAAATGGATGAACAAATATATGAATAGATGCGACAGGATTACCTCTGTTGTATATATTATTCTATTAACCCTCCTCGTCTTTGCATCTTCTCCAGGTGTTAGGCGGCTTTTATTTGCACACTCGGGCGCTCAATACCCCAGGTTGGTGCTAGCGGGAAACCAAAGATGGCCGACCAAATCCTGACCATGACTTGGCTCGTTGGATTCGTCTATACCGCCACTAATAATCAAAAAATCCGATCTTTATTCATCACGTCTATTGGCTCATTTTCTTACATTGAACTATTATAGGCACTTCAACATCGATGATAACCAGCGTACACCACAAGACCCAAGAAAAAATATTCATAGGCTCACGTCAAGCCGTCTGTACATCTGTCTTCAATCATATAATAAGATCGTTCGTACCTCTCTTTTTAAAGAGACTAATCTTACAGGTGCAAGTGATTAGCATTTCTTAGACATCTATGGTTCAGTCCCTCATTTCAAATATATAGTTTTGGTTTCTCTATTGTCAGTCCCAGAACAACGCCAAATATGGATTAAAAGACCTTTGACCTTGGATGTACAACAACATGTTATGATCTAATGGGAAACTGTGCACATCAACAAACACCATTTCTATCAAAAGGCAACGTCTGATATAATTTGCAACCACATAAATTACTAGAGTTGGTTCTTCTCTTGGATTTGGACCAAGCTTTAGAATATCGAATGTTGCGTTTTGAAATAAAACAAACCAGAAATTTATCACCCATTGTAAAGATATGGTACATGTACCGAATACATGTACATACATTGGCTGACCTTGTGGATTTCCTGGCCCAGTCATGCTAACCACATAAGGAGATTATACGATTAACCTAGTGCAGCTATTGTCATAGCAGGGTATTATTATGTAATACTCCTGATCCATATTTGGCGTTCTCTTGGACTGATTGTTCAGAAACCAAAAATCAAGGGATCAAAATGTGGAGATGAACTGGTATGCAATCATAACACTATTGTGCTGGGAGGACACAAGAGGGTATATATAATCAAAAGTATAATGGCCTATAACCATACGTATATAATAGCCTATTGTGCTAACATTTTCATTATCGATATCTATCAACGCGGGCGACTTTTGCCGTAGGTGGCACACTTACATGACACCATAAGATTCGTTTGATAAGTTATGCATAGACATCGTTGAGACATACAGGATGGATATATACGAGACCTAGGCCTACATGTAGAAATCATGTGCATATATTGAGGGGTGGGGGGGTGTTTTGTTTATTTGTCTGAAATATAAACGATGCATGATGATGTAGATGATTTGATTATGAATTAGATTATTCCCCGGAAAGCACAACCCATACCTCTTACCTATGTTCCCTCCGCCACCTATATATAACCTCCTCCCCTCCCTCACACTCGACACTCGATATCGACTCTTCCCTATTATTCCACTCCACTCCCCTCTCCCCCTCCTTCCCTTCCCACTTCCAATGCTCTCTCCCCTCTGTTTCTCCCTTACCCTTACCCCCTCCCCCCTCACACACACACACACACACACACATACCCTCTTTCCATGGCGATCTCTTCTATCTCTCTCTCTCTATTCTCCAATAATTAAATTGAATAAAAGTTAGTTTAAACCAGCTTTCTATGATATTGATCTTCCGTCATGCGACATGCACATAAATAGAGTTGTGCATAATAGTGTTTATATAAATGAAGTCATAATCTGTCAAGTGGCTATTGTAATGTCTGTGGAAATATTTCGATGGTCTATATATTTTCACAGTGAAATCAGCTTAGGCTAATTCGTAGTCTCAAGTCAATGCTTTCAAACTAAATCAATGCTTTCAAATGTAGACTGCTTTGTTCGACTTCTCTGCTCGTGAATATTGCACTGCGAAATTTAAACATTTCTTTTGTATACTTAGAGTAGGTAACTTCAAATCAAATAATTTTACGATCCACACCACTTATAAGAAACTGAAACCAAAACCGACTGACTGACACAAATGTTCGGTTTTAAACAAAAGGTAGAAACAATGAGTTCGATATCTTATGATTCAAGTGGTTAGGCAGGACAATAGGAAACCACGTGACCAAAACCAAAACCAAAACTAAAACTATATATTTGAAATGAGGCAATGTATCGGTAGGTTCGTACCGCATGAACGAGAGTGCGGGCGATATACGCCGTAGAAGTGACGTCATAACGTATGTAGGCCTACATTAAAAAAGTTTGCATGGGTGACACCATATTTGTTTCCTAGCTACATCATATTTTGATTGTTTCCGTTTGCCATAATTTAACACAGAATAAAAGCAAAACTCACTGAAAAATAACATTTGCTGAAAAATCAACTAAGTTTAGGGAGTGTTCAGAAATACTTTGGTGGGGGACAATATATTTTTTCGTGTTACAAATTTTGTAACCCCCCTATCCCCTCTTCGTGAACCCAAAACTTTGTTGAACCCCGGTCTCACAAGTTAATGGACCTAAAACTGTTATGACCCCACCCTCATATTAAGTACAAAACTATTTGCCCCCCCCCCTCCCCGACCGGTACCATTGTACATCAAACGATAGAGGAAATAATATTATTAAATAATACTAAAACTTGTATTCATGTCAGTGTTGTGAGTCAAATAATATTGTTTTTGTTTGTTTGTTATAGATGACAATTACAGTTTCATGCAAAAGAGTTATGCAAATACTTTAAAATGTACATTCGGCACATAGGCCTACGCGTCATGGCCTGCCATGCCTGGCAAAGCTAGTCTGGTCGGAATGTGCATAATAATTATGTTTCGTTCGGTAGCCGATACAAACGGAAACTACTCTGTCCCTTGATCAAACGTCTATTATATTAACACCCTCTGGCCAGGTCAGACCATCATTTTAATAACAATATGATATTAACATATGAATTGGACACATGCAAATTACGGAGTGTCACATCCTGATTTAATAATCCTTGGCAGAGCTACGACACTGACAAATTTGCATAGCAAAATGACCCGTCTCCTCCGCAGCCAATTTGGTTTCGCTCCATCAAAATCAAGCTGGCCACGGAAGAGACTACCCTCCTTTGTGTTTGTTCATTTGTGTATGGAGAGCCCTTATTGGAGTCTATAATGACTTAGGCTACGCTCTCAGCTAGAGTCCGACGCTGCATTGTACTAGAAATACCTTTTCTGTGAAATCGCTATAGAGCCAACCGGGAACACGTATCCATTTTGCAAATATAGCATTAAAATTAGTATCACCCTTGTAGCCCCCGTGCAGTGGAAAACCTTAATTCTTTCATTAAAAAGAAATCAAAATTAAAAACAAAACAAAAACACGGATCCACCTGTGCACCTATAAGAGAAACATATGGGATATAAATTATGATGAACCATTGACTTGACGCCATGATAGTAGGATCTATTAGTCGTTTTATATACAATGTATATACCGTATTGTCATAATACCAATATTTGTCATAATATAATTATAATGAGTAATATTTAGCAACGTAAATGTGCAGTTCATATGCACAAACGAATACTGATCTTTATGATATTCAGGTTTTTGTACACCACGCAGGCCCGTACGCAGGATTTTTTTTGGGGGGGTGCTGATTTTGAAAAAGTGGACTTTTTTCCAAAGGGGGGTGCAATTTTTGTGAAAAGTGGACTTTTCCCTCCAAATTTGGACCTTTTTTGACCCAAAAACCGTAAAAAACCTGATTTTTTGCTCGCTAAGCTCGAAAATTCTTAAATTTTGGGACTTTTTGTATACTTTTGCAAATTTGGGGAGGTGCGGTCGCACCCCCCGCACCCCCCCTGCGTACGGGCCTGACACCACGTATAACATGTTACATAGGAGGTCAAACGTGTTGACCTTCATCTATTGTGTTTGTTCATTAAAGGGCAGGTCTATAGCAAAAACAACATCATATCATTGGCAAACAATTATTATGAGGACAATGAAAATGACTCCTTTTTTGAGAAAATATGACGTTTAAAATTAATATTCCGCAAAAACCAACTTAAGCGGTGAGTTCCTTCGAACGAGACAGATTTGGCCTAGAAAACCGGTGACGTCACGAAATGAGATGTGCCCGCTGTGAGAAAAGGGACTATAAACGCTCGCAATGGACAGAACCTATACTGTTGCTGTTCACAGCAAAGCAAAAAATTCCAAATTAAGTATTACAAATTTCATGGTTTTTAAACATATGGATAAAATCAGCCGCTTCTTTTTTTACATTGTGACTGGACGCGGCGAATCAGCCGTAAAGTCGGCCCCGGTCAATTTTGTTTTATTTCGTGTTTAGAAAATATATACCATAAGCTTTAAAATGGAATATCATTTGACTTCAAACGATATCCAAAAGCGGGGTTATGATTTGTTGAACTCTGTTCTTTCGACAAAATTGTATTTTTTATCGGTTCTACGTGTGTCTATTTTTCTACATTTCTGGTAATAAATATCCAACAGTCATAATTGGCGGTCTTTTCAAATCATCCCCAAGTCAACGAGGTTCATAAATATCATCTCATTGTTCATTGTTGATTATACATACCTAGACAAAATACAATGCTTTGTTATCAACGACTTGAACAGGATTTAGCCAAAGCAAACAAAGACAAGACCTATTCTATAGAAATAGGTAATAGGTAGAAGCTTATTATCCTCTTCAGCAGTAGTATTATTGATTGATTTAAACAGCGTTTGATAAGATACTTGTCGCAACGAATTGATACACCTATGAATACGACCTTCACATACATTTTACACTTTAACTCAGAATACAATTTGCCGAGTTTACGGCTGATTCGCCGCGTCCACTCACAATTATTAGACAATAATTGTGATATTACAATTCATATGTATATAAATATAATGAGATTATTAGGCCTAAAAAATAAATACATAATTTGAGCTTAGAATTTCATCTGAGACTAGCATATAAACCGTGTTAGTCCACAAACTCATGCATCTGATTTCCCTGTATATTGCAATGGTCTATAGTTTCAGTTGGATGAAATATTACAAAGCAAACGCATAGTAACAATTACTGTGTGGGCTTTGTTCCCGAAAGAGAACAATAGCGTGCATATTGTTATGCAGCATTGTTATGGTAAGTGATAGTACAACTTATTGTTGCTAATATCAAACTTGTCAAAGTGATTGTGATTGTATGATGAGAACACGTCATCAGTCAAACGGGGAAGAACACGTACGCTTCAAACGGAGGAAGAACACGTACGAGGCTGAACTTTACCCACACAATTTCTCCTTTTCCGGAGAAATACGCACAAAAAATGCAACAAATGTCAACTTGTAATGTAATAATTATTCTCTTCGAATAGAGATAAACTTGTTTTTGCTGTAGACCTGCCCTTTAATGGAGAGGAGAAACGCCATTAAAACACCATCAGCATTAGGGCGTAGTTCAGTGAACTCACCGGATTGCTATTCCAAGTACTTTGATTATTTGATAATACAGATAATATGTATTAATGGGTCGAGGCGATTGCATTGAAACACCTAATAAATTATTCATAACAGTTACGTAATCAATCGATAGTGGGGACACTTTTCATTTGCAAACCACCAAAATTCGTGATCTTTTAGCGTTGGAAAAGAAACCGCGTGAATAGAGTGCCCTCTCAAGAATAACTACTCTCTGACAGGAGGGTGAAAGTGCATAGGAACAATGCCGGAAACTACGTCACTCTATTGTTCGACTTAAACTACATCATTTTAACGCATGCGTGTTCGTTAATACAGCTTTAGTCTCCTCCACCTTCTCAACATGGTACGTGGAATGTCTGGAATCACGCTGACGGCGGAGGAGAATACTAGCTGGTCAGACAGTTTAATTTTATCAAGCATATAATACCTAAACAATCACCGTCATTTGATCGATTTACTACAGAATATAATTGATTATTCAAAATATAATTTTAATATTAATATTGTAAACATGTTAACTTATATATTTGTGTAAGGACACGTGAATAAAATCATGTCGAAGACAAAATGGCCGCTAATCCGCCTATTGTCTAGAGTTAAACTACATCTTCCGGTTTGTTACGTAATACCAAGGGGTGACACTAAATTCACGGTTGTTCTATTAGCAACGCAAAATCTATGAAAAATTCAGCTGGTTTACTAGCTAGAAAGTGAGGCCAGTTATCGATCCGTTATAGCTCGTTATGAATAATTCATGTTCGACCCTTGGATCATGTTAATTGAGTTTGGCAAATAATAAACGTTGTTAATTTTGCGAACTTTGCCTGTTCAATGAGAGTATAGCGCGCCCCCAATACATCTGGGCACAAAACAGGCGAAAACGATCCAGTTTAATGAAATGGCGGACGGGTATTCCCATCAGGCACCAGTGACATGTTTATTCAAAGAAAGTCTACTAATTTGATATGAAATGACATTTGCCAATAGCAAAGTCAAAATTAGGACTTGCTGTCAATAATATGAAGGAAATATGTGACAGAGGCAAGGTGGGAAATACAAGTAGTATTTAAGTTATAATAACCTTTGATACCCGACCTGACCTTCCATCATGGCGCCTTATTCGTCTTTATGTATTTCTATTATGCTCTCAAGTAAAATAAAATACCAATATGCACTGAGCAGACAATGTTACTTGGCTCCCAGCATGAATTATTGATTTTATACGGAAGTAAAGAAATGCACAGTGTATGTGCATGATGTGCAAGCATACTCCAAATATTTACGGTAAATCTGAATAGTGGTCACATGTTGAAATATCATGTGTTCGGGAAATCACGTGGCAACATTTTAACATTTCAGGCTTGTTTACTAGTTAATTGCCATTTGTACTCTTTATTATTTATCTTTATTAATTAACATATATTTTAAATACATCGTGGTTGGCTGCCCATGATATCTGTTAAATTCAATGTTTTATGAATATAATTCTACCACGCAGAGGGGGTCACGCAGCAGAATTTCACACCACCTGACTTAGCTACATTTCGAAGCCCTGCTCTTCAAATTCATGTAAATATCAAAGTTTATACATTTAATATATTTAATATGATACTAATTTTTGTTATAACCAACTGGTACACGAAATATACTAGCTTATTACCTATACAGAAAGGTGATTATCAGCCTTCACTCAGCAAATTGACATGCCCGGTATATGCAGCCATTCTCCGTCTGGATAACATGACTGTCGCCCTCAATACGTCTGGGCGCAAATTTAAATAACAATACGCTATTTACATATCAATGCGGCCTCATGCTAATTAAAGCTGCCCCATCCAGGAGTTCATCTATGGTAATACCAGAGAGTAGTTATTCTTGAGAGGGCACTCACCTCATTTGCATGGCAAAATTACCCGTCTCCTCTGCAGCCAATTTGGTTTCGCTCCATCGAAATCAAGCTGGTCACGGAGGAGACTACTTTCCTTTGTGTTTGTTCATTTGTGTATGGAGAGCCCTTCTTGGAGTCCGTTTGGACTCAGGCTACGCTCTCAGCTAGAGTCCGACGCTGCATTGTACTAGAAACACCTTCTCTGTGAACTCGCTAGAGCAAGGAAAATAAAAACTGGTTTCATTACTATCTGTTTTTGAGCTTTTTTGCAGGTTTGCGACCATGGTGTTACCACAACTGTCTTTGCGTCATTAACATGTGCTGGAGTCTAGCACAGGTCAACCAAAGTCCCGGATTTTAATAAGACAATAATGATTGACACACACACCAGGAAGTTTCTCATCCAAAAGAATGAGAAAATTTAAATTCTCACCATTTTGGCCGTTTCTCATCAAAATGTCCGTTTTCTCATCCAAAACTTCCTTTAGTGTATTAAGTTAGCTTAGGCCTATTGATCCTAAATTTGCTGGTAGGGTAAAACTCGTTTTAGGGGGTGTTTAAAAACGTTGGCCACACATGCGTATAGGCCTACATTATCATACTTGAGTGCCCCGGCCCCGGTGAAATTTGAGACTCATTTGGTCACCGTCCTAAGCGTCCTTGCCCACACGAGTCGCCCAGGAGTAGGCCCTACCCGGCATTATTAATTATTAGTGGTTAGCCTCCTATAATACAGTCGCGTATCGTGTTGTCAATTATCGTTACTTGTGTCCATGGATATGACCCCATGTATAAGTAGGCCCCTAGTCTTCATAGAATTCACACAGTCTATGCCATGTCATTTACGGATACAAAGAGGATAATAATGTTGAGGGCGCCCACAAAATCTTACACCGTCTTACACAATGTTCCAAGGCAAAGTTCAGTTTAATATTTACTCATCGTAAAAATACAGACGTTTTATTATGTGATGATGTTGTCTGGATGGGTGGACAGTTGTCACACTGTGGAAAAACAACAACCGGGAATCCGCATTCATTTACAAATAGCATTAAATTAGTATCACATAGTGGCCTCCGTGCAGTGGAAAACCTTAATTCTTTCATCAAAAAGAAATGAAAATGACAAAAAACCGGATCCACCTGTACGCCTATAAAATGGGCACAGAAATTTGTCTCAAATATGAATGAATTTTAAGAAACATACGGGATATGATGAACCAATGACCTGACGCCATGATAGTAGGATCTATTAGTCGTTTTATATACAATGTATATACCGTGTTGTCATAATACCAATATTTGACATAATATATAACGAGTAATATTTAGTATTGTAAATATGCAGTTCATATGCACAAACGAACACTGATCTTTATGATATTCAGGTTGTTGTACATCTCATATAACATGTCATATAGGAGGTCATATGTGTTGACCTTCTCCTATTGTATTTGTTCATCTGTGTATGGAGAGGATTAGCGCCATTAAAACTCCATCAGTATTTGGGCGTAGTTCAGTGAACTCACCAGATTGCTATTCCAAGTACTTTGATAAATACAGATTATGTATTAATGGGTCGAGGCGATTGCATTGTAATACCAAGATGCCCATCCCTTTGTATCGATCCCTGTCTCTGATAGGAGCTGGAGTATTCTGGCACCGTCTTCAACTTACCAGCACTGTGTGATTGGTGTTAAGCCAGGTATAATTTCATCCAAGTAATTATCACTCCATCGGTAAGTCGAGTGTTTTTAATTGACCTAATATGATTTCTTTGTATAATATTTGCCCTTTCTGTTATTTTCGGTTGATGTAGTGAGACAGGATAAGTTGCTATCGTTTTTCGGTCGGTCAGCCTATACTCGCTCACCAGTCCTATAGAGGTTATCCACTTTACTCATGCCTGACTTCGAACAAAAGACGCTTGTTCCCGTAGTATTCCATACACAGTCCAAAATTGTCCGTCTCGTCTGTGTTTATTTCTGAATTTCCATTGCTTTACACCTTGTCCAGAGCCATTGTCATGCTTCAGCAAATCTTTGTTTGAATTGTTATGTTAAAGAGGAAATTGAGACCAGCATGAGGGGGGGGGCACTGATTTTGGAGGTGATACGTATGTAGGGCTGTTAAGACTAGTCACTGTTATTGGTTTTTCCTATAGCCGTGTACTCAATGCGGACTCCCTAAAGTCCTAGTGAGTAGATTTTCTTGGAATATTTGGCCTATTTACCTTCAAATGTGATCCCTACATGTACTTTGATTCCAGTAGAATATGCAGCGTAGTAAAAAAGAAATTTTTGGCGTTTCTGATCGTCACGATGAAACAATTTTCAGGACAAAATCCCTCGTGCCGTTCTCCGTTGCATTTGTTTAGACGTCGGTAAGAATTACGTAAGATGAGAGGAACTTCCGGTGTACTTAATTTATGGGAATGTTCTATTATGCGTAGGGGAGACAGATTTATATTGTTGTGTTTCGCAAAGATGGCTTATATTTTAATGTGCTATGTGCATATGTATATATAAAGAAATACAGAACTGTACATGTGTATAAATTATTCTTAAAGGAATCTGACAACACTTTATATCTCTGAAATGTGTATATCTGTTTTGTATTTTTCCCTATGGTTACGATATCGTTGATGCTGGCATATGCTATGCATGATGCTATTTTCGTGACACAAGTATGTCAACAATGACATGAATTAGCCAAGTGACTTGCAATCTAGGAGATATAGAAATAGTAATGATAAAAGATTTTATTTAATTATAATAATATTATTGATATTTTTGGTGGTACACTGATTAATAATGATATTAGTGTGTTTTCGATATGTGAAAATTAGGTGGCCATCAATTTTAGCGTTTATATTTTCACGCGTGACCTTGTTGTTAATCTAATTACCAGTCGTTCAAATCCGTACTTATTGCTGGCATTTTGGGCTTATTTATTGTTGCATTGGCAACCCTGGATATTCCTTGTTGTCATCTCACTCCCTATGCCGTTAACGCACTGTACGTGTGATCTTCCCGCATCACGTATGTCACCAACTGAATTATGAAGTGTTCCTAGTTTATCTCACCATTTTGGGCGCTGACCTCAATGCTTAGCAATTAGTGTGACTGGTAAATGAGCCTACTGCGCATGCGCAATAGCATTTGTTACATTTCACTGATTTCAGTTCGTGATCATTTTTGTGGGGCATGGCGAGAGAGACGACGTCGTAAATCATCTTTATTTGCCGAAATTCGAAATGATATTGCGTTTTAAGAAGTTGGTAAGAATCCTGGAATTTGGGTTGATCCCATTAATGAGTACAGTTTTATATGCATATTCCAAATTTCAAAGAAATTTGTTAAAATGGAATAGCGGCGCAAAATCTAAAGCGTAAATCTCCATAGAGATAGCGTGTAAATCAAATTTACACACAAAATGGGAAATACGAGGCTCTGATGGACATAGGAACGGCGTCCATGAGCCTCAGCGAGTCTAGTTAAGACCGTCTTTTAGCATTTTGATCTATCGCCAAATGACCCGTATTTTTCAATTTGAACAGCAACTTTCATTTATCACTGATTTTGTTACTTAATTTGAAAGCCATTTAGAACCATTTGAAGCCACTTAGAACTAGGTTTTTTGCTCTCACCCAAAGGTTCCATCATGGTAGGTATTATAGTAGGAGAATTCACGAACCCAGTTTCCTTTGTACTATGATCGTTATGAGTCGATACTGAGCAATCAGGTATGAATGGTGCACTATCGATTTGCTAAGCTTCTTATCTATTGAGCTTGTCCGGTTATGAACCACCGTTATCGCGACTTCTAAGCAGAATGACGTCATTTTTACCCACAAAGCATTGTGGCCGTGATCATAAACAAAGGAAAACAATTTACTTCCGGTAATTTTACAACGCCAATATTTCTTATGGCCAAGCTTGGCGGATCATAGAAACAACATTGCCAGTCTTGGAAAACATTTCGAAATCATTTCCACTGGTTTAAAAGTCCCGCAGACACTCGCCAGTATCACTAATCATGATCAGAAAAAATACACAAATTCACCGTAACTTTGGAAGGAAATGAGGGAATTCGATCAGGTTTTCGCTAGTAAATCAACTTGAACTCGGAAACACAATGACGCAATCAAAGATCATGTGACCGATGCAAAAGGATGCAAAACTAATACCATCCATTTCCGGTACGGGTCACCTGGGGGGTCTGTTTAAATTAAATTTTAAAATAGATTATCGATATTGTCGCATAACGATCATAAACATCAAAGGCCGTGTTTGAGGGACTGCACTGATTAAATCCATTCAAGTGATGACTCGCGTTGAATAGCGTAATCGGCTTAACCCTATTGAGTGGATTAGGATTTTTCTGTGGAACCTCCTTCTATAATACCTACCATGGTTCCATTAAAAAAAAGTCATATTCTCACCCAACGACCCCATATTATTTACATTTTGCTCTCACCGAATGCCAAATATCTAGACCGAATAATCAGTCGATTATACATACTATAAAATCGACTGAACTGTTCCTACTGCGTTTGGGCATGGTGTTATTGATGTCACTTTTGAGTTTAATTTGTCTCACCTGCATATATGAGCTCTCCAAATTGTTGCTTGTATACAGTGCAAGGTTTGGGTGTACAATCGACGTATAAGGCCGTTCTGCATTCGTTAAAAAACCCAATTTGTAGTCACGTCTTGAGCACAATCTCGTCGTGTCTTGCCTGTTTATTTTGAAATGCAAAATGGCTGGCCCTAAAGGTTAATTGATTGTGTTGACCATGGTTGACCTCATACGTAATGCATATTGATCATCCATTTCTCAAATAGGGGTGTTTTCTATCACATTGATGGTATGGACCGGGCACATGCACGAAACCACTGAAGCAAGTACCGGGAGCCTACGTAATAATGTATCCCCAATTTGTTGAAATATCATTCAGAGCACTAAAAGCGTGACCAAACGCGGGCGCTGTTTAAAAAAAGTGACGCGGGTAGAATTTCCCTAGAATTTCCCTCAAGAAATAATGGAATGAACCATGTCCTTTGCAAGATGACACAGGTCATACCGGGTCAACCATGATCAATTTTGACAGGACAACGTGGGTATGGAACTCTCCAACTGACTCGCAAGAAAGGGCCAAGAAATTTCACTTTTTTCAGTGCACATCGAGTAACCTGAAGTATTGCAATTCGCTACTTGCACGGTTCCTCCATTATGCACTATGTGCGGGGAGAGCCTCGAACTGGCAGCATACATGAAAGGAAGAATTATGTAACCTTACACAGAACGTTATGACTAGTTCAATTCCCATTCATGTATGCTGCCAGTTCGAGGCTCTCCCGCACATAGTGCATAATGGCGGAACAATGCAAGTAGCGAATAGAGTGAGAAGTAAGTGGTTATCACCTATAGGTTCACAAAGGGAATTTTAGACAGTCATAAAAGGGTGAAAACAACGTGTAAAACAGAGGATGTAAATACCGACATCCTTCTCGAATCTAAAACATAGCGTAATAGTACGGCACTACCAAATATCCTGCGCCCACCCAATGACCCCATAAGGCTTCTCACAGAGGTGCAGCTGCCCTTGCCCCCCCTTGGCTACGCCACTGATCATAGACTTGATATATCAATTCAGAATGCGTGATTGTTTGTCACTCGCCCTTGACGGTATGATCGATAGTTTCGTGATTGTACGCTAATATTAGGGATGACCAATGAACCATCAACTTGATTAGAACATTCCCATAGACATGCAGGGAGCTCAACTGTGCACTGCTTGCACAGACATTTCTAAATTGAGCTCATTCTTTTATTTTTCATAATTTTTCTGTAAAAATTAGAGATGTGAATGCCAATTATAATTTGTAACTATCTTGCAAATTACAGCAACATAACTTATTTCATTTTCCTGTAAGTGCGAGTCAAAATTGGTCCATCGCCACAGTGCGCTTAATTGCCAGTGGCTGAGTTCAGCACTGCTCAAGAATGGCACAAAATATTCATGTCAATAATTTCAGATGAAAAACGTAGCCTACTGAGCTGTAATTTGGCAGAGTTGCCAGCAATACCTCTATCATACCCTCTGTAAAAAGGTTAAAAAATTGAACAAGTAGATCTCGAGTTACAAATTAAATCACCAGCTTCCCTTTGGAATTTCCATACTCCTTTCGAATCATGCTAAGAAGACACCTTTCTGAACATAAATGTGAAGTTTCGTGCCCATTCGATGTATTTTTCACCTGATTTCAACCCTAAATATTTTCTTATATTTATACCATCTGCACTGACTTGCTGCTATACACGCACAGGAGCTGTACTTTTAAAATTCGCGCCTAATCAATAATAAGTCTTTCACTCCATTGTTAAAGTACTGTGCTCCCTGTAGCATATGGACATGATATGGAGTGACCAGTTCCTAGAGTGTGATGGTTTAGTAGCAGATGACAGTATTCATTCAAGCCTATCAAGGTCAGTTATTAGCCACTTGCTGAATGGCTGGGCATTATCAGCTATCAAAGAGATACCTTATGCTGCTGCCAATCACAATAGAGGTTAAACATTTTGTTAAAACCCCAGAAGTTATATCAGGACAAAGCTGTGCATGTTGAAAATCCCTTGTAGTACATTAGTATTTTTCTTATGTGTAGTGTATATTGTTGTGGAAAAAAAGTTCACCTGGACTTTTGATTTTGTGCCACTTCGGCCATTATGGATGATTTTTGGCAAATGTTTTCTAAAAGCATGATTTCAGTGCCTCGGTTTGAAGAAATACTTAATGCTATTGACTAGTAAAGTGTCATTTCATAAGAAACCCATTTGATACTTTCACAATATGCTTGTTTCATGTTTGCATAATACAGCCTGTCTAAAAAAAAATTGTGCAAGTAAAAAGCGCCCTCTGTGGCAATTAGAAAATACCATTGTGACATAATGCTTACATCGACGTCAAGGGCATAGTCTTAGCTCTCAAATACCGTTTAGTCTGTTCAATTTGCTTGTTCTAATCTTGAGATATGCTTACTTAACAACGAAAGGCTAAAATCACAATTGTGCCACTTTTACTAGGGCTGTACATGTAAATCAATGATAGCATCAAGTATATCAAGAGTCCCTTCGTAAAATCAAAAGAATGCATCAATTACACAACAATACAAAATTGTTTTTTTTAATGTTTTATCACGATAAAGGTATAATGATTCTCTTTTTCCTCTTACGACAAATTAAACGATAAATAAATATTTCACATTCACCTGCAAAATTAAATACATGTGCATCTCAATGTATTTACCATGATAAATACTGTTCTTTTTGTCATTCAAGACATGTTAAAAGACAAACAAATATTACACACTTATGGGCTAATGAACTTTGACAAGTTCATAAAATTTGACAAATTAATGAAATAGGACAAAATAATGCACGCGCGCTGGTGTTGATGCGTCTAATGCACGAGCCCCTTCGGGCTCGTGCATTAGACGCATCAACATCAGCTATCATTGATTTACATGTACAGCCCTATTCCCTAGTAAAAGTGGCACAATTGTGATTTTACCCTTTCGTTCTTAACTAAACATATCTCGAGATTAAAAAGAGCAAATTGAACAGAACAAACGGTATTTGAGAGCCAAGACTGTGCCCTTGACGTTGATGTAAGTATCATGTCACAACGGTATTTCCTAATTGCCAAAGAGTGCACTTTTCACTTGCACAACTTTTTTTGAGACAGGCTGTATATTAAAATAAAGAAATATAAAAAGGTAAATATAATATGCTTATACCACTTTTGCTCACATTGGTATTTTTAGACTTTGTCAATTTATTTCGTTCCAATGACCAGTCAGAATGGGAAACTTGTGAAAAGTCATAATTCGAAAAGTTTTTGACCGATTTTGACCATTTAACCACCAAAATACTTCTGTTGATGAGTTCTTTCCAGAAAACAATCTTTTGTAGCAATGGCGGCAACATGAAATTATGATGGTCATCCCTACTAATATTGATTGGCAACGGCCAGTCCGTTAGGTGAAACCAGAGAAGATGTAAAGAAAGGAGATAGATCCAGCTATCCTCAAACAAAATATGTGTGTTGCCGCTCATTCAAAAGCAATCACGCTATTAAGGTTTAACAATAAAATACAACAAAAGGGTTCGAACCCATGACGGGTGTGATACACAAGTTGCTGCTTACTAGTTTTAGGGAAAGGTCAGTATCTGTATACCATCAATACTATGCATACCATGCATGCAGATCCTAACATCCAGTTTATTTCAAATAAAATATGACCGAAGTTCCATGGCAAATAATAATTTTGCACGCTTGGTTACGCGTTCAACCTCTACGATTTATGATACAGCCTATTTTCAATTATCAAAATATCTTTATTAGGTTTGCAGGAAATGACAGGAAATGACAGGAAAATACATAAAACAATAAAATATAGATGATCAAAAATCAAAGCAACCCACATCACATCAAAGGCTACTTTCAAGTAGATGTGTAACTACTTGAGAATAAAGGACTATGAATAGGTGCGACAGGATTACCTACGGGATTATCTCAAGGATATAATTCCGTTCTCCCTCCTTCTTTTTCAACTTTCCTGGTGAAACGCATCCAAAATGTGGTATTGCGTTATATTTCAACGTAATTTAGACTGTGCAAAAGAGACAACCTTTGAGTGAAATATTATCAGGATGTTAAGAATGACAACACAAATCTACCGAAAAGGATTCGGACTCTTAACCTCGAATGTAAAAGATTTGATGTTGGCCCAACGTCTAGCCAATAAACAAATGACATCTGTATTAGGGTTGGGTCAATTTTGGCCCAAAGTTAGGAACATTGAGCGCGTTAGATCAACGTGTTACGTGTTAGATCAACGTTAGATCAACGTCAAAAAATAACGTTGGTCCAACGTACAAAGGTTAGTTGCCTAGATTGGGCAAACGTTGGGTCAATGTAGTGTTACTATCTGGGATAGTGCTTTATCACTGATGCTGGATAAACTTTATCACTGATGTTGGATAAACTTGATCACTGATGAGGCAAAGGACACATCAACAGTTTTTACAGGTATTTATAAACTGCCAAGTGGCTTCAGCCAGCAGGTCTGGTCCGGATTCGAGCTGTAGTAAACTGGTATTTTAATCGACCCAAGATTTTCTAAGTTGACTTTACAAACAACTAACAAGAGTCTAATAGTTTTCGTTTCTTTCCAATCTTCAGGTCCACTTTGTTTACAAAACACGTAACATGAAAGGTTTGGTCATTGCTTACCTGGTCCTTTTCTTGTCAGCTTTGGGTGAAGGTTAGTAAAATGAAATCATGCGGTATGCCGGGCTCCTTGGCCCGGATTGTACTGTAAATGAATTTTCTGTTATGAGCCAGGAACCCTATTTGCATAACATTGGTGAATGTTACGTAAGAGTTAGGCGGGTTATACGAAGGTAGGCGCTAGGGCGTTGGCCAGTCATTGACTGTTTTCCTAGAGACCAGTGCACATCACGGATAGATTGACTGTACACGGATAGATTTACGTTGCAAAATTTGAGTTTGGAGTTGTGGAGTTGTGAATAGGAGTTTCGCTGGAATTAATTTGTTGTCCTTTGGAAGGTGTACGATAGACATAAGCCGGGTACTATCGTGAGTACTAATTTTGTTTTATTGACATAAACTTAATAACATGTCGCAAGAAGGACAATTTGTAATTGTTCGTCAGGAACCCGCTCCTAACCAGGTCGCTGCACAGATATTAGCTAATAATATTGGTGTCCCTCAAATCGGGGCACAGTCAGACGCAGTGAATCAAGCTCAAGCTCCTCAACATCAAGCTCAAGAGAATCTAGCGCAGCCACCTGCGGCTCCTCCGGCGCAACCAGCGCCAGTGTCCGCCCAGGTGATTTCTCAGATAGTGAATCAGGCGATTTCGGGTGTGACTTCCTACATTGATAACGCCAGTATTGCCCTAAAATCAGCATCTAAAGAGGTTGAAGAATTAAAGTTACAATCCAAGCTAAATTTCAACCACAGAGGTAACAAAACTCAGTTCCAATTCAATCACGAGATTTTATCGAATGTTGAAGCCTCCATTTCCCGTATTGAAGAGGGCAACATCACCGAAGTTCTGCCCTTTTGAAAGAATCTGCAGAGAAACTTTCTAAGAGAAATAAACTGATAAGACTAGCTGATAAATCAGACGGGGTGGGCCGTCGTTGATGAATATCTGTCAGACGACCTAGCAGAAGATTCTGATGATGACCGCCGTATCAGATCAGCGCAGGCAAAGGCCAGTAGAAAGAAGAGAGCGCGAGCGGCGTCTCGTCAACAAAAGCCGTATCAGCGCAAAATGCAGTATGGTCAGGCGTATGGTAATCCTAGTGGCGCTAATTTTCGTCGCCAAAATTATGGATACGGTCAATATCAATTTGGGAATTCCCAGAAAGGAGGCGACAGATGTTTTGCCTGTGGTGAGAGGGGTCATTGGCGCAGACAGTGCACTGCCGCTTCCCAGTCTGCAACCAAAGGTTATGGGGCAGCATCTACCTCAAATATGCCCAAGGAGGGAGCCAGATGGTATTAACAATGAAGGTAATACAAATATAGATTTATTTATTTGCGAGTATGAGACAGGAAAAAGATATAGAAAATGTACGGTTAGAGATCTAACAGATCGGGATTTCAACAAAGCTTTGATACTTGGTAAAAATATAATAATAAGCCCTACATGGGGTTATAGTTGAAGTTATAAAGTTGATCACAAGCCTACAAATATTTGGTAGGTGAGTATGAAATGTCATGATGAACGCACATACGTAGCTTCAAAAACTAATAGGAATTTTTTGAAAAACGTTTCATAATTGTGCACAGATTATGGTTTACCGGGTACAAGTTCGACAGGAGTGGTCAAGGCCGTTAACACTCTACATTCTGGGTACGATGATATTGACTTCTATTTCAATAATTATTTTGAATACGAATTAGGACGCGAGGAGCCTTACGTTAAAGGTAGGCTTAAAGCATCATTGCCTTTTGGCGGTTCATTGGAGCGGAACCTGACATTATTGACTTAATTTCTAACGGATACAAGATCCGTTGCTATCTTCGCCTGGACCCGCCAAATTTAACAATAACAAATCTGCTATTAAACATCGAGAATTCGTATCACAGGCAATTCAAGAACTTTTAGACAAACAATTGGTAGTTGAATGTGATGAAATACCGAAGATAATTAATCCACTTTCAGTTTCTGAACAAAGTTCAGGGAAATTAAGATTAATTTTAGATCTCAGATATATTAATTATTTTGTTTGGGGAGAGAAGATCAAGTTCGAAGACTGGAAATGTGCCTTAGAATTTTTTAACAAAGATGATTTTATGTTCTCATTTGATCTCAAGTCGGGTTATCATCATTTGGAGATATTCCCAGATCACACCCAGTACCTGTGTTTCGCATGGGAGTTCAGTGGCACAATCAAATATTACTCATTTAAGGTCTTAGCTTTTGGCTTAAAATCGGCACCTTTCATCTTCACTAAAACTTTAAGACCTTTGGTAAGATATTGGAGAAGACAGTGGATCTTCATAGTACTGTATTTAGATGATGGATGGGGACGAGCGGGGTCCTTTGATCAGTGTGAAGTGATTGCAAAACAAGTAAAAGCAGATTTGCTCTCAGCCGGTTTAGTGCCTAATGTAGACAAGTCAGTTTGGAATCCAACTAAACGGTTAGATTGGTTAGGGTTAACATGGGACTCAACAATAGGGGCGATTAGCGTTACAGAAAGAAGGGTTAACGATATCATTGCAATTTTTGAAAGAATTCAAAAGGATTTGCCATATGTTTCGGCTAGAAAGCTAGCCTCCTTTGCAGGCAAGGTTATGTCATTATACCCAGTAGTGGGATACATCGCTCAATTGAAGTCAAAGTATTTATACATGGAAGTAGAGAGGAGAGTTCACTGGGATAAAGTTTATAAGCTGTCCAGTGACAGTAGTGTGATAGAAGAACTATTTTTTGGAGAGAACATGTAGTAGAGTTGAATAAGAGACTTCTCTTTGAATATTCTTGTCCAGTATGCTTGGTATATTCAGATGCTAGTGATTCGGGTTGCGGGGCCTGGTCGGCAGAGTGTGGGGATTAAAGTTTTTCAGAATTGGAACATAATTGAAAACAAAAGAGTTCCACCTGGAGAGAACTTAAAGGTGTATTTTTAGCTTTGCAATCCTTTACACCCCAATTACAAGGAAAGAAGATATCATTGTCTACCGATAATCAAGGCGTGGTCTCCATAGTCACTAAAGGTAGCATGAAGCCAGAATTACAGGAAATTTCTTTGAGCATTTACAATTTGTGTAAGAACAAAGGCATTGAAATAGAAATAAATTGGGTTCCCAGGTCTGAAAATTCTGAAGCTGATGAGCTGAGCAGGAGAATAGATTTTGACGATTGGGGTGTGAGTCCAGAATTTTTGACATGATTGATAAAATGTGGGGACCACATTCTGTAGACCGGTTTGCTGATGAATTCAACACAAAACTGAGAACATTTAATTCAAAGTACTGGTCGCCCAAAACAGCTCACGTTGACGCATTTATATGTGATTGGGCTGGAGCCCAGAATTGGTTGGTTCCACCAATAACTTTGGTGAGCAAGGCAGTTAAACACTTAGGGCGAGTTTCCCGACAGAAGTCTTATTAAGCCGTAGTCTTAAGGTGGCCTTCAGGCTACTAAGCCTAGCCCGCTCTCGAAGCCCGAGTCTTAACTCTAGCCGGATTTCTTCAACGCAAATTCAACCTAGTCTTAGTGGCCTTGTAGGCTTAACGCTTGACAACCTCGTCCCTTTCAACCAGCGACTTAATTGTATAGGCTGTTGGAGGTATAGATGTACATAAGCTGTGGTCCTCACGGTTTACCGTACTAACAAGGTTGCCGGCTCATTATCGCAATGTTCCCGGCGCAAAGACTAGCCTGGACCCGCGCTCTTGTGTTTGGGCTTATACCGTACACAACTTGATGCATGAAAATATTGTGTCTGTTTTTGTGTCTTTTATGTATTATTTTATTTCCACTTGACTTTTTATGAGTTCAACTTGTATGAATGATACGTCTATGCTTTATACTCGTGAGTCTTTCTTTGCATCCCAAAAAGGGTAAAACTGTAAGCCTAATGGAAAGGAATCTGTGATTACCCTAAAAAGGAAAGCAACCAACGTGCTATCTACTGCTGATATCAGTAGTCTTCTCAGATCTCACATGAAGTTCTCTGTTGGTACAATATTTATAATTATTTAAGCAGAAGATATGGTAATATTATATGCATCTTATCCGTAAATTCAGTTTTAATACTGCATGCATTATTGTTTCGTGTCAAATATTTACTATATCTTTACCAATTTTGTTCTTCTTCTATTGTATTAAATTGATGTCCAACCTGGTATAATATAGGCAATCCTAAATAATATTGTAATAGGCCTACTTATGAAAAGTACGAGTATCAAACTATTAAGGCTTGGATAGGGACAGGTGGTATCATATAGGTCTTCATGATGATGATGATGATGATGATGATGATGATGATGATGATGATGATGATGATGATGATGATGATGATGATGATGATGATGATGATGATGATGATGATGATGATGATGATGATGATGATGATGATGATGATGATGATGATGATGATGATGATGATGATGATGATGATGATGATGATGATGATGATGATGATGATGATGATGATGATGATGATGATGATGATGATGATGATGATGATGATGATGATGATGATGATGATGATGATGATGATGATGATGATGATGATGATGATGATGATGATGATGATGATGATGATGATGATTCAAAATGAGTAGGTCTTATGATAGCAACAGCTACTTAAAAAAATTCAACTAACTCAAATGAACACTAAAATAAAATGCTGAAATGTTCAACTAAATCGAACAATTAATTACCCACAGTGGCGTAACTAGACATTTTCATTTGGGGGTGGGGTGGGGGAAAGCGGGGGAAAACATAATAAATGAGGGGCAGGTATCGTTCATGCTGTTTGGGTTTGTAAGGGGTGGAGTGGGTCTGAGGAGTTATGGGATCTGCTTGGCATCTGCGTAGATTTCTTATTGACATGGGGGGGAGGTGGGATTGAAAAAAAAAATGGTACAAATGCCATATTTAAGGTATTAAAGCTGGTGACATATAGGCCAATGGTACAAAAGTGGGATAAATGCAATTTATTTAACCTTCAAAATTGAGTTTTAAGGTTAAAATGACCAAATAATGAGGTTAATTAATAACTCTCAGAAGTAGGCCTAATTTACCTTTTTTCATGGGGGAGGCAAGAGCTCCACCCCTAGTTACGCGACTGCTTACTCATGTTAATTGAAAGACCGTCAAAAATATGTAAGATAAACTTTGCGTTACAATTTAAATAATTTGTAAATTGAAATAGACCAAGGCTTACGACCTAAGACCTGCTCTGAGGCAGGGCCAAGAAAAGCCGCTGTAAGCCTGGTCTAACAGGCTTGCGTAGACTACGGCTACAGAAGACTGATTTCGAGAAATGCAAATTTTACTGAAGCCTGGGGCTAATCCTACAAGCCTGGCCCACGGGGTAACGAAGCCTCGAGGCTATGGTAGCCGTGCTTCGGGAAATACGTTTTCAGTTAAGCCTGGTCTTACGACCTCTTAAGCCTTGAGGCTAGACAAGCCAATTGCTAAGCCACCCGTCGAGAAATTCGCCCTTAGTGGCATGCAAGGCTTCTGCAACTTTAGTAGTACCTTGCTGGACTTCGGCTGCATTTTGGCCTATTCTCTTTTCACCACATAGCAAATACAAGAAAGCCATAGTGAATGAACTAAGGTTCAATGATCCGAAGCATATTTTCGTGCAAGGAAAGAATCCTAATTCTCTGTTCGGATCCCCAAAATGACTAGCGCCGTGTTGTGTTTAAGGTTAAACGGAGCCTTGTGTTAATTACAACAAATTATATTATAAACATGATCCATATTCCCTTATAATGTAACGGCACCAAAACGGTGATGAATGTTTTGAAAGCGTCTACATTTTAAGGCGTGGAGAAAGATGTGTTTGCTCTGAATAGCAACAAAGCCACTGGGCAAGAGATGTTTATTAATCTCCACTGGGAGATGCGGTGTTAATTGTATCACAGATTATAGAAGGAATGTGATTGTATATAAATACGGAAAGCCACTGGGCACACGTATACAATATAACGAGTTTGATCCACTGGGAGTCTTTTTCTTACTGCCGAGTACAGAATAGTCAAGTCCAAGTTGAAGAGTTCAACAAAAGCGAACGTTCGCTGATAGACGTTTTTAATTTGTTTCAGAGATGGGGTGACTGGAGACTTGAATCTGGAAAAGGCGTTATTGGCTTCTAGAGCGCCAAACACGGTTGCCAAGTATAGCCGAGCATTCGAGAACTGGAAGGCATGGAGTCTGTCTCGAAATATTTCGTATCTTCCCGCGATTAAAGACGATATAGCGAGCTATTTGATTAAATTGTACAATGAAGAGGCCCTTATTCAAGAATAGAAAGTGCGTTTTACGCGATTAAATGGTATCATGACTGTTCACTTTTAGTTAAAAATAACCCGTGTGAATATAAAATCTTGCATTTATTGTTAAACGGCTTAAAAAGGCTAAGTCAGAAACCAGTTCCCCGAAAAAAGGAACCCATAACTCCAGAAATGCTACATGCTATAGTAGGGAAGAATTGTTCGCCAGATAGTCTGGCGGGATGCCGGCTATGTGCCATGCTGCTAATATCTTACGCAGGTTTCCTTAGACACTCTGAGCTTGCAGAGTTGAGAGTTTGTGACATTCAGTATTTCGGTTCGTATATGAGGTTGTTTATAGTGAAAAGTAAAACTGATCAATTTAAGAATGGAGTGTGGCTTATAATAGCGGCTACAGGTAAAATAACGTGCCCGGTCAGTATGTTCTATAAGTACATCACATTAGCTGGTATTTAGCTAGATGGGTCTGATCAGTATCTCTTAAGACCTCTTGTGTTTATGAAATCATCTGGAAAGTATTTCCTGAGGGCAGGTAAAATGTCATATTCTAGATGTAGAGATTTGCTTAAAGAAGCTCTGGTAGGTATTGGAGTAGACTCCAAAAGATTTGGATTACACAGTTTAAGAGCTGGAGGGGCCACAGCAGCAGCCAATATAGGAATACCGGACCGTCTTTTTAAATAGCATGGTAGGTGGCGGTCTGAGAGCGCTAAAGACGGTTACGTGACTGAATCATTACAGAACCAATTGGCAGTTTCAATGAGTTTAGGCATCTGAGTAAGTTATAGAAGTTATTGCCACTTGGACATGAAACTTGAAGTGAAAGACATGCAGTTTTAGATATTAATTAGCAGTCAAGTGAGGACTTTCTAAAGTAGTCAGAATGAAGATTATTGCATTTGAGGTATATTTATAGAAAAGGTTGTTAATGTAGTAGTAATTTATAAGTAAGGTAATTGCCTAAATAATAACATACATGAGATTAAGCATAACCATTGCATTGCGATTATTCCTTGATCCAGCTTTTGCCCGCTCTTTATACCTTGAGATTAGGGAACATGGAGATGTCCATTGTCTCCTGGAAGAACGGTGTTCCCCTATTCTTAATATTTTTTATGTTCCTTTTAGTTAAAAGGGGAGGGGCAAATACGGGGGAGGGCGGTATAGAAAATATTTTATTTACGTTTGAGGGTACCGAATTAGTAAATAATACTCTTGAACAGTAGTCGAAGCAAATTGCCGTATAGGCATAAGCGTAAAGTTGCGTACTGCTGCATTTTTTTCTTTTAAGTAACAACCAGGGGTGTGTAGATTCGGAATCAGCCGGGAGCCAAAGGACACCATTGAGCAAACTGAGTTATTGAGGTCAAAGGTCACCTGGGAATAGAACTATGAAAAAATATTTCTTTGGGTTCTAGGGAGTAAGAAAGCCAATGGTAGTATATTTCTAGAATGCCTATGATATATATAGGTAAAAATAGGTCAAAGGGTAAAAACAAAATTGTACATAGATACAATTTTCAAGATATTCCAATTGCACTGAAATTGGACTGACATTGGTCTCAAATTATCGGCCTTGACAAAATGAAACACAAAATATATATAGTTTGCTATACCCGAGTAGTCATCTTATCCTAGAAACATGGGTCCGAGTTCAACAACCCTATATCCTACACAATATATAGAACCTTGACAGTTCAGAGGTATAGCATAAAATCTAGACTCCTTCCGTCCCCTGATAATCTAATGATGCGGCCACATACACAAATTCCCTTTTAAACGATTTTTGTCAGTTTTTATGCAATTCTTGAAAAGACATTTTCTCCTAATTACTAGTCCTCTTCTGCATTCTGTGTGGGATAAACTCGACCAGGTTTGTACACAGAGCGAACAGATGCAGATATGACTTTCCCTTTTATTATTTAGTTTGAAGATCAATTGGTATCTACACGACACGGGTCACTAAACAGAAAATTTCCTCCGACTGGGAATACCCCTCCGTTATGCATATTACCGAATAAGACAATAATTATTTGATCATTAATTATATGTTTTTCTGTTTTCAGCTGGACCATGCAACCCCAATCCATGTAAGAATGGTGGCGAATGTTCTGTTAAATGGACATATTATTTTACCTGTACCTGCCCAAAAGAATTTGATGGCACTCGTTGTGAAAAAGAAAAAGGTAAGCATTGAAGGCTTTCAGAGAAGGTCCGTTACTCCGAAGGGTCATTACTCATCGGAGTAATGGCACTTTGGAGTAACGGACCATGTTCTAAATTCGGAGTATTGATCCTTCGGAATAGCGAACCTTGTTGTAAATTCGGAGTAATGACGCTTTTGGAATACTCGGTATAATGGCCCTCGGTATATAACAGTCCTTCGGAATCACAATGAAGCGTAACCATGGGGCCCATACAATCAGTGGTCAACATGGGGGGTGGGGCAAAAAATCTTCCCGGTGTACATCATTTTGGTACGGCAATATCGGTGGTGTATACATATTGTGTGCCGGTAACCCGGCCCGGGACTGTAAAATATTCCTGCTTCAAAAAGGCAAAACAGGACATCATTTGGGACACCGTGCGCGTACATATAGCGCTGTAGCGTAGCCAGGGGGGGCCGAGATAAAGTGAAAGAAAAAGTGCCCCTCTGACAAAAAAATGCAAAGGGCAAAAGAAAAGGGGCAAGCCATTTTTCTACCAAAATTCAGCCCGATCATGGGCCAAAATAGTGTAGAATACAAAAATTTTACGCGCGCACATTGTGAAGATAAAGCCATTTCCGTCCTGATAATGGGCAAAAATATTGTAAAATACCAATTTTTGCGCGCTATTCACACACATCGTCCCAATTAAGCCTTTTTGGAAGCTCAAAGACATACATGTATTGTATGATGCAACTGTATTTTTTTTCGTCTGTGCCCCCGAACTTTTATTTTGCCCTTGACCAAAAAAAGCTGGCTATGCCCCTGATATAGCGTATTAAAATTAGAAAAAAAACCCATGATAAAGGTGAATTTTGGCGTGAAACGGGTTTTTTTTGTATAATCAATCAATCAATATTTTATTAACATTCACCAAACAAACTGGTATAGTTAATATTTACAAATACAAATATTTACAATTGAAATTGTAATATTAAAGTTACAAGTACAAATATTTACAATATAAAAGAAATTGGCGCTCAAGTCCACGTTGCATTGAACCTATAGAATGAAAATATGACAGGGGGTCGCTGCTCTAAGCCCAAATGGGGACTTTGTTATAATCTATAATTATCTATAAGTCCATGTTCTTTCGTGAATCAAAAGCTGATTTGACAAATTTGGTTATTGGAGTAATACTGTCAAAATCACTTGCACTCATTATAAGTTTGAAAATGTCAGTGTCTACCATACCATCTATATCATACATTTCATGAATTGTAGATAATAAATCTTGGCGAGGATGGTATAGAAAGGACATATCATTACAAAATGAAATTCATCCTCCACCTTATTTAAATTACAAAGTGTACAAATTCTATTCTCTGGATTAATTTTTGGAGAGAAGTGACGCCCCTTTTCGATCATGAGAATATGAGCGCTTATTCTTAATTTACAGAATGCAGCCCTGGAATGTTTCAGATTTCTTTTGTTCCTTTTGTTTTAAATTAGAGGCGTGCATACATTAGCCATTCACTACTCTCAAACCAGATTTTAGAATAGGTTAGCTTGTCACTTTGAAAACCGGACCTTCGTCTAATCAAATGCTTGTAACTTTGCTTCTCGAAGTCACATCGGATTCAATAAACAAATAAAATTAATATTTAGTTTTAAAATTAGGATTATTTTCTTAGTGTAAAGCAGTATTCAGACTTTTTATTGTACGTACAATATTGTATGCAACATATCTACGTTGTTTAATCTATTGCCATTCTATTTCCAGCAATGTTTAAGTTCTAACGAATGTTTGATGACGTAAAATCGATAATATATTTCTACTAGATATTACATGTAACATATTATCGATTTTTCGTCATCAAACATTCGTTAGAACTTAAACATTACTGGAAATAGAATGGCAATAGATTAAATAACGTAGATATGTTGCATACAATATTACAATACTCGGAGTCTGTGGAGCGCTTTATGATACTTTTTTGGCACAGTATACAAGTTCTATCCTTCCCCAATAGAAACAAATAAATAAACGAAAACGTAGTATGCTTCAATAGGAACTGCTTTTGCATAATAATTGATAAAGATGTCATTCTAAACATAATAATGCTTTATTGATTGTATCAGTTGCTAGCCTGTTATTTGGCAGCAAACTGATTCACAATATTAAAACTCAATCCTCATTACTTGCAAGTATCGGCTATTTTGTGTGCTTGAAGGTACTACATTTTGTTATTAGGCTGAGTTCACATAGAAGTATACGGTATACGGTATTCGCTATACGAAATACGCTCATTCGATCAGGCTGAGTTCATATAGGAGTATACTATGTGAACTCAGCCTGATCGAATGAGCGTATTTCGTATAGCGAATAGCGAGTATATCAGTTTACCCATTTTCTTCGTCTTATCAAATGCTTGTAACTTTACTTCTTGAGGTCACATTGCATTCAATGAGGTGTCATAATGTGCAGAATTATAAATTAGGACGGTATACGCTGCACTAAAATCGAACATGCGCGATTCCCACTATACTATACTATACGCAGGTATACGGCCTTTTCGAATAGCTCTTATGTGACCCGGTACTATGAAATTACCTTGCTCGATTTAAGCTATACGCGGGCACCTGCAAAACGTGCATCGTATACCCGAATAGTATACTTCTATGCGATCGTAGCCTTATGTGACCCGGTACTATGAAATTGCCTTGCTCGATTTGAGCTATACGCGTGCACCTGCAAAACGTGCACCGTATACCCGAATAGTATACTTCTATGTGATCGCAGCCTTATGAGCAGACTTAATCAATAGAAATTCCCGAAATCAGAGCTAGAATATGTATTAGCGGAAGGCGGAAGATAGGGGTCGGCAAACTTAGACCATATTTTGGACAATCTTTCGGATTTGGATAAGTTATCACAGTAATCAGCCAACTAATTCTGGCATGCCCCTTTTGGATAATATGTGGCCCTCTAAAATAGACACATGATATGCATTTCTCAGACATAAAAATGATATTTTAAAAACAATTTTCGACATTTAAGACAAGTGTCTATGAAAGTATTTTTTTACACAACATTTTTCATCCTTTGTCTTCCTGAATAATAATAAAACAAATCAGATACTCATTTGGGATGTTCCATTTATTTCTGTTGGCACATGACAACAATGTTAAGTTAACAATGTTAAGTTAAAAGGGGGTCCAGTATCTCCAAGTGGGAGGTCCTCCACATTTTGCCTTAAACCTTCATGGACACATGTTTAAACTCCAATTTATGAACGAAATCGGCCGATCCCCATGTTCCATCTACTATCTGGCTCTTAATATGAGATATATTCTCTTAAAGGCCCATTCAATGATTTGCTCATCCGGACAAAAATTGTCAAAATTCAGATTTTGGTATCTTTGTCATTGTCATAGCATTTGGATCGAAACTGACGGAGCCTTTTACATAAACCACATACATACACCCCCCCCACATACAACATTAGCCTATTTATAGTAAGATCTAAGTTTATTTTAACAGCCATGGCAGAGATATCTAAGGAAACCTTCATGGACATATGTTTAAACTTCAATGTATGAACGAAATTGGCCGATCACATCTTCTATGTGGCTCTTAATTTGAGATATAGTCTCTTAATTATACATTTCTATCTGTTTTTTTGTTTTTTATTTATAGACATGGCAGAGATATCTAAGGAGACGCTTTTATTGAACTGGCTGAGGGGTGAGCTGCAAGTTGAGCTTGACGATCACTAACCATGATTACGATTTAATCCTCTCCAACCGGATGTCGACTGACTGCAGACGACAAGTTAATTTAATTAAAATCAGCTTGAAAAATGCATTAAAATGAGTACAAACAAACCCAGTTTTGGTTCTGTGGTTCTTGAGATAGCTCTTAATATTTTGAGAAAATATCTTGGAACCTTTTTATATAGCCTGCATGGGCACGCAAAGCATTTAATAAAGTAAAGTTGTGTAAATTGTTAAGCTAATTAAAGAAACCTGAAACAAAGTAATTTTGTCCATAGAGTGTCTCTTAAAAGTGTTTTCATATTAAGGTAAACCTTAAAGTCATCGGATACAGGGTGTCCCAAAAAAAAAACACCGGGTGAATGAATTTGAACATAAGTCGTGAAATAGACATCAAAATCATCAAATTTAAAATGCAGCGCGTAGCTGGTTTTTTTTTTATTGTGGATCATATGTAATGCGATCAAGCAAAATCAGTCGGTAGTCGACTTAACCAGGGGTTAAAAGATCATGTGACAACTGATTTGCTGTAATTTTCAAGACCATGTGACCTTTTGACCTCTGATCAAGACACGACTACCCGAAAATCTTCTAATTTCTCTACTTAAATGGCTTGTTTTTATCTTAATGTATTAAATTTGTTTTGCTTTATTTAGTATTATTGTATAATTGAAACATTATAAATGTATAGGGTGCCACAACATCACGATGTGCGTTTAGTGGTATCCTCATGCAGCTCCTCATACTTTTGCTATATTTTAGAACGTTCCTCACTACTTTTTATAAAAATTTTTGTAATGTAATTGAATGGATGAAAATAAACTGAAACCAGATTGCCTCATCCCCCGATTTACCTCATTGTTGATGAGATTTTGGTATCATATGTAAGGTCCCATTTTTTCTCATTAACATATTGATCTGGCAGTCCAAATCAATGGATTACCAAAGAAAAATAATAATAAAGCAAAACAAAACAAAAAAACATGAAACAAAATTCTACAAGGCAAGAGCTTTAACGTATTTAAATTGAAAGAAAATCTAAATGTTTGCATTAGCCAATATGGCCACCTTAATGAACACTTTGATTCATTCCACATAAAATGACACATGGTTGAAATTCATGATCACCTGAAAATAATTGGACACTAATTCAAATGTCAAGTGAATCGCAAAAAGTGATTTTTTTTTAAATGACGGAAGAGAGATGATAAATGGGTTGTTCATGTATCACACATTGCCCATCCCTAATCGAGTTATCAACATCAACTCGACGTTTCTATAGAATCTACGTTGAGTTTCCTGTCTTTTTATTTATGTATCGATATTAACCGTCGGTTCACCTGCATTGAGAAACACTGCGAATGCTGGAGACTATAATAATCGTTATACACTTCGAATATTATTCGTAATGTGACAACAGCAATAGCTTGTGAATTTGATATCTGGATTGGCATTTGTCAATATAGGTCAATATAATATCATGTTTTTGCAAATAAATTGACTCGAAATGATCGCGAAAAGAATATTTGGTTTATTAAGTCTCGTAAGTATGATATCATTGTTATGGATGGCATCAAACAATCCTCTGGATAAGAAAGCGAACTACGGGAGATTGATTGTGGAGAGGTCCAAAACAGCAGTGACTATGGAAACAGAAAATCCGTTCACTACGAATTGTAAGTATGGTTAAACCAGTACTAATCCAGGGAAGTGAGAGTAGATTTAATACTTAGAGAATAAAGAAAGGCATTGTTTTTAGCCGCTGTCATGCATCTATCATCTCATAAACACGGGCGACATCATTATTTTAAGTAAAACACCGAGGCGAAGCCGAGTTGTTTTACGCCAAAACTTATGATGTTATGGTGGGGGAGGTCAAGTCGGTTGCTCCTTGGCTCGATACACCAAGACAAAATTTACCAAGAGTTGGAATGTATACATCTTCCTCTTGCCCTGTTTTTGGCTACAACTGTCATAATTTGGACCAATTTTAGCCTTAAAATTGCAAACTTTGCGCATTTTTTTGTCCCGGTACGTAGAGTGTAAGTTACGGTCATTTTAGTAGCAGGGTCACATATATGGTTTATTCTCGAAATCGAAGTCTTTCCGGCAGTGGCGTAGCTTTGGGTTTGGGTGCCCGGGCCGAAAATAGATCGGGTGCCCTTGACCAAGGGTGTGCATGGTGCAGAGCAGTCGATTTAGGTATAGAAAGCCAGACCTACCGAATAACTTACAAATGTGCGTGGACGCGCGAAATAGTTGAATTTCGGTCTCAAATGACAATATATATTCCAATGCACGCGAAGCACGCGAAAATTATGTGTTGAATAGGGCACCCGAATAAAGAGTTATTCTATGCATGCTTTGTAATACTTCTTTCCTATAAGGAAGTATTATCGTGTCGAAAGGAAATCCAGGCCTGGGTGCCCCCTTAGCCAGGGGGGGCGGCCCCCAGAGCGCTTAGGAGTTACGCCACTGCTTTCCCGGGGAACATACCCGTGTGGTCATTTGTGTAAAGTGCCCCCGGGATAGGATGTTACCTGCATTGTTATACCTAATTGATAATCTATCACGTCTCGCTACCGGGGACAGTTTGTGTATAGAAAATAATACTTGACGTATACTTAACACCCGAGATAACGACAGACCAATGATATTTCATGGCAGTGTATAACAATAATCGTCACCTGCGTCAACACCGGTCTTTTTCAAGTACAACAAAACGAAATTATTCAATGCATCTTCCTGTGTAAAGTCCATGTATTTTTTTTATCATTATGCTTTCGTTATATCGTTATATAGTTATACGTTATTTAGGCATAGACACTTAAAAATACGAGGTCAAATATGCACCGATTAAAATTAAATTGACAGAGATATATATAAGTTAGACTATAAATATATAAATAAATCCAAGTAAGGTAAATCATCCACAGTAAAGTGCTCAACCAAAAAGGGAGCTGGAATACATTTAAAATAGACTTGGTGATTTATTAAAGCATTATTTACAATATTGTTTCATGCATAAAACAATATTGTAAATAATGCTTTAATAAATATATAAATATGTACGGGGCCAAAAAGAACCCCCAAAGTCAATTTATTTTTAGTTTCATTGCAAACAACCACATTTAAAAGCCGGGTTATATAAATGTCACGAAAACATTTTGAAAACGAATCAAAAATACATTAAGTGGAAACATAAATTTATTTGTATTTCAGTTTCTAAAATACCAAACAGTAATTCTAGTCTCTTGATGAAGACTGCATCAATTTCTGCACACGCAGATGTAATGAATTACAGAAGGGCCGCAGTAATGATGACATATCTCCATAATATCACTCTAAAATTCCCTACTCGAATTGATGATTTTTTTTCAAATGTGGCCGGTATATTTACAAAACCATGAAAAATACGGGGACAATTATGCACCGATTTAAAATAAATTGACCCCGTTTCATTGCAAACAACCACTTTTGAAGTCAAATTTGACCCCGTACGGGGCCAAAAAGAACCTCCAAAGTGGTTGTTTGCAATGGAACAGAGTCAATTTTTATTTATTTATTTATTTATTTATTTATTTATTTATTTATTTATTTATTTATTTATTTATTTATTTATTTATTTATTTATTTATTTATTTATTTATTTATTTATTTATTTATTTATTTATTTATTTATTTATTTATTTATTTATTTATTTATTTATTTATTTATTTATTTATTTATTTATTTATTTATTTATTTATTTTTTCTCTAATTATAGCCCAGGTCAGATAACATTTGAAAGGCACCCTACTTAGTTATTTATCAGTTGATATTGTTTTGGTCATACTTGTACAGCATAAATGTTCCTTGGGTGGCGAAAGCTCCACGCATTGCGTATTTTGTAGCATCCACATCCCTTCACAAATTTCTTCTGATAATATCTATTATATAATCTGAATAATATGGTTCCCAGCAAACACACAAATGTTTTAAAAACGTGTTATAAACGCAATATGGTTTTGGTGAAAACGTTTTCATAACATTTAAAAGCCGGGTTATATAAATGTCATGAAAACATTTTGAAAACGAATAAAAAATACATTAAGTGCAAACATCATATAAATTTATTTGTATTTCAGTTTCTAAAATACCAAACAGTAATCGGAGTCTCTTGATGACGACTGCATCAATTTCTGCAAACACAGATGTAATGAATTACAAAAGGGCCGCAGTAATGATGACATATCTCCATAATATCACTCTAAAATTCCCTACTCGAATTGATGAGTTTTTTTCAAATGTGGCCGGTATATTTTCAAATCCATGGAGCCATGATGTGAATAATATGGAACTTTTCAGGTAGGTAAATTACTGGGTGTCCCTGAAAGAACTGTAGTGTTGGAAACTTGAATATATTGGATATTTTATTGCCCAAATTAAACAATCGAATTCTTGATGTATTTGCCCAGTAAAATAGTTTTTATATACCTTTTTAATTCTAACAATTTACCCTTTCGATCTTGAAATTTAGAACCTTACAAAAATACATCATTTTTAATTTGTTCCACACACTCAGAACGGTGGTCACCAGCTTCTATTTTTATGCATAGTCGCGCTAAAAGTCGATCCATACATGTTGATATCAGCACAATCAGTACTACACCCTGTGACTATTTTTGCATTTTCTCAAAAATAATAACACACTGGTAACAAAAGTTATGTATATTATTGGGGCAAGGAATCCAATTACTACACTGAAGTTTCAGTGACTCAAGACAAGCGGTTTAGTATATATGATAGGAAATCAGGTACATCCTAACAGTACCTTATTTCTTATCATAAATAACGAACCACTTGTAGTAATTCGACCCCTTGCCCCTATAATATACATATTTTTTGTTAACACTGTGTTACTAGTTTTTGAGAAAATGCAAAATAGACACAAATTTATCGAGGGTGTAGTACCCCTTGATAAAGCAATATTTTTCCCTTCAGAAATGTCAGTTAAACACATAGTGTTTGGATACGTTAAAAAAAATCCCGGTGTTAAAATTAGGCATAAAATTGTGTCTTTTAATGTAAGATTTTTTTTTTTTTTTTAGGCCTAACGTCGCCCGCGCCGAATTCATTTTTTGCGTTTCAAACTAATATAGTTTGCTAAAGAAAGATATTTCCACCTCTGTAAGGCACGTCGTGTGGGTCTATATATTATAGTTTTGTCAGAATTTCCGTTTTGATTTCACCCTTTTTCATTTCATACTCCTACAATGTCAACTCAGTATTTTTTTTATTTCGAAAGCAACCAGGAGAACTAATCGAAAAATTTGAAGAATAGAAGGCTGACGTTGCGCCAAAACACGTAGGCCTATGTAAGTGTATAATTAGGCCTATTTAATGATAAATGAACTACCACTAGATGTTCTTGTCAGTGCTGCAGTGCAAAACTTTACATTAACATTACATTAAAATAATAATTACATTGTAAATTGGAACTGACACCAATTTTTTTCAGGAAGTGTGCCGACGGGGATCCAAATATGGCTGCCATTGAGGTGTAGGAATGCGTGATATATGTCTTATTCTTAACACTTGAGAATGTTCTTGCAATGTGTAATTGCAATGTGTAATATGACACGATACCACATTATTATATTTTGATGAATCCAATAATGTGAAAATATTGGATCCAAAACATAGCAATGATAGAATTGGATGCTTTACGCCCAATGTTTATTGGTCTCACTAGTATGAGTTTTAAAATATTGGAATCGACTACGTCTCGTCCAATATTTTTAAACTCATAGCTCGACCAATAAGTATGGGCTCAACCTATCCAATTTTATATCACACTTTATAGCGCGTGCGGTCGACGCAATACTCGTACGCGCTATTTGAACCAATCGGAGGTGCATAGCGCAACAACGGGCCTGATGGATTATAAGCCCTAGGTAATTCCTGGTAAAATGCATGATTTAATTTGGTATACTTATGATTAATATATTTATTTGAACTGAAGTGCTTAAGAACGGCAATATCATTTTTATCCGCTGTCGTGCATCGTCTATCGTCTCATATATGCTTTGTACATCATTAATTTTCGTGGTTTTATTTAAAATAATGATGTGGCCCGTGTTATATGAGACGATAGATGCACTCCAGCGGCTACATTACTCGTTGACCTACGATAAAACGCCCAATAAAGAGTCACCGGACCGCGCCGGCCAGTTAAAGTACATGCCCTATCACACCACTCCACGCCATACAGAAATTCTCCCAGTCACATTTCCTTAATATGAAATTAAACTTAAAGTAAAATTTTAATTTACTTCTTTTAAAGTTTGGCAGAGGCAGGGTTCGAACTCACGGTGCACGGCTTAGTACTCTATGAGCCTAGCGCCTTAGACCACTCGGCCACTTGTCTTGTTGTTATTCATTTGAAACTTATTTAAAAATATAATCGCAACTTCAACATAGGCCTACCACGTGACAAGCAAAGACAGAAAACGTATTATATTTTGGAATTTTATCTGCTTAAATCATTAATGTGTATTATAATAGAGCTACCATTATTTATATTGTTGAATTCTCAAGCGCATCATTTCGAATTGGGTTTGGAAGATACATTCTCCTAAAGCCCGATACTGACTCCACCTGTACATTTCGCGGGATGCTGAGATGTTTGAAAAGCATCGCAGCATCGCATACCGCTGCAAAGTGGAGTCAGGATCGGGCTTAATTCGAACCACCAGAATCCATGCTTCGATGTAGAGAGTCTTTCCTATTCAGAGGAAATATTGCAATTACATACCTTATTGCCTTTTAACAATAACCAATGACACTAGCACGTAATTCCAGTCAAGCACCAATCTTTAATCCTATTGTTGAAGAGGATAATAAGCTTATACTTATGTATAGCATTCGTAAAAAAGCTTAAGTCTTTGTTTGCTTTGGTTAAATCCTGTTCAAGTGGTGGGTTAACCAACAATTAACAATGGGAGGACATTCCTGAACCTCGTTCAGTTGGCGATGATTTGAAGTGACTGCCAATTATGACCATTTGATATTTAATACCAGCAATGTGGAAAAAAGAAATAATGTAGTGCCAAAATAATGTACCCTTTTACGGAAGGAGCAAAGTTTAACAAGTTACAACTCCGCTTCTGCAGTACGAATGTCAGCGGCGAATGTCAGGTTATTATTTCCCAGTCTTGAAAAAAATTGCAGGCAGAGGTGGGAATCGATCTCGGTACCTCCCGGTTAAAAAGCACTGTGCAAAACCACTAAGCCAACTAAATATCTGTCGTGAGATGCTTGACATTAATCTTTGATATTGCTGAATCGCGGAATTAAATCAGTAATAAAAGAAGTAGATTCTTATTTAGCGGCCAAATTGGATAAAAGGGGAAATATTTGTCCCTGCTCTAAAGAAAATATAGGTTAGAAAATTACCAAATAAATTTAAATTAAAAATTGAGATTTTTGTATTTATTTATTTCACAAGGCGGCATTATCACAGACAAACACTGTATAAAACTCGACCCTCATTACTAGATGATGGCATAGCTCAGTGTTAGAGCATCAGACTGGTAATGTCAATATCGTTGGTTCGAATCCGCCTGCCAGCAATGGTTATTATGATTTTAATGCTACGCTACAATTTGTTCAATTTTTTTTCATTTATTTATTTATTTATTTATTTATTTATTTATTTATTTATTTAAATAATTTGATATATTTGAAAGGGGTATTTGAGCAATTTGAAATTTTTACTCCCGTATAATCCTATGGGGTCATTTGAAGCCTACCCCATCCCAAATTGCCAAAACCTATGAGTTTAAATCATACATAATGATCAGTACGTCAATCATGAGTGAACACCGGTTGGTCACTGCATTTATTTGGGAATGGGTAGGCACTGCAGCTTGATTCACCATCCACAACATGATAATGTGTGCACATGCTACATTATATACACTTGTAGGCCTATGTTGTTGTTGGTGTATAAGTAATGAGCCTTGCAATTGAAATGCCTCAAGCTTTTAATCCGATATGCAGATTATCTATTTGTTTTCATGAATTGGAAGACATTCTTTGATGTATTACTGAGCTCAATGATCTGAAATTACTGGAGTGTGAGGTCAGCATAGTATTTTATCAGAGAGTAGTTATTCTTGAGAGGGCACTCACCTCATTTGCATGGCAAAATTACCCGTCTCCTCTGCAGCCAATTTTGGTTTCGCTCCATCGAAATCAAGCTGGTCACGGAGGAGACTACTTTCCTTTGTGTTTGTTCATTTGTGTAGCTAGAGTGCGACGCTGCATTGTACTAGAAACACCTTCTCTGTGAACTCGCTAGAGCAAGGAAAATAAAAACTGATTTCATTACTATCTGTTTTTGAGCTTTTTTGCAGGTCTGCGACCATGGTGTTACCACAACTGTCTTTGCGTTATTAACATGTGCTGGAGTCTAGCACAGGTCAACAAAAGTCCCGGATTTTAATAAGACAATAATGATTGACACACACACCAGGAAGTTTCTCATCCAAAAGAATGAGAACATTTAAATTCTCACCATTTTGGCCGTTTCTCATCAATTTTAAAAAATTTCCAAAAAAAATTTCCAAAAAAAAATTTCAAAAAATTAAAAAAAAAAAATCAAAATTTTGTACCGGAAATTATGTCAGAGTTAAATTGCGTAAAGAATCACGATATTTTTGATGCATTTTGAAATAGTTCGTTACACCTCAACGCATTTAAAGACGCAATGACGCATTTTTAAGCAATTTGTTACGCTTTGACGCATTGTAGGACGCAATGACGCATTTTTGACGCAATTTGTTACACGTTGACGCAATTAGTTACGCGATCGGCGCATTTCGTTACGCTTTGACGCATTTCGTTATGCAATCGACGCATTTCGTTACGCTTTGACGCATTTCATTACGCGATCGACGCATTGGTGTATTTTGTCGTATGTGATGGTGTTGGGAGGAGGGGATAGGAGAACCGGTTTTATCCGGTTCTAACTGGTTTCATCCAGTTCTATGTCACCCCGATAATAAGTCATTTTACACGAGTATATGGACACGTATGGATCAAAGTTCGTTAAGGGTCAAAGGGTCGCTCCGGGTCGGGTCAAGCATCACTTCCGGGTCGAGGGTCGCTTCCGTGTAGCATGATCAGGGCTTTAAGTTTTACCTCGATACGTGCTATAGAACGAAAAATACGATGTTTCCCTGGACAAAATTAATTTTTTAAGCGCATCAACCTTTCGACTCCTCGACCCCCGCGGGAAGTTTGTAATTCGACCCTTACCGTATATACCGAATTGGACGCCGTTACCTTCCGTAATACGGCGGATACGACACGATATTTTAGGCAAATTTTTCCATTTAAAAAAAAATCGGTGTTTCTAGAACAAAACGGTCGGTCAAAGGTGACTCTGAAAAAAAAAATATATTTAATTTTTTAAAAATTTTTACAATTTTTTTTTTCAAATTTTTTTTTTCAAATTGTTTTTTTCAAATTTTTTTTTTCAAATTTTTATTTTTATTTTTTTTTCAAAATTTTTTTTTTGGGAATTTTTTTTTTAATTTTAAAAAATTTTTTTTTTCAAAACTTATGGAAATTTTTGTTGAAATTTTTTGTTGAAATTTTTTTTTTTAAATTTGTAGAAATTTTTTTAGCCACGCCCATCTCATGAATATGCTAATTAGCCACGCCCATCTCATGAATATTCATATATGCTAATTAGCCACGGCCACCTCATGAATATTCATATATGCTAATTCATGAAATGGGCGTGGCTAATTAGCCACGCCCAATTAGCCACGCCCAGTGTCCGAAAAAGTCTACTATAACTACTGTCCATGGATATGATCCCATGTATAAGTAGTCTTCATAGAATTCACACAGTCTATGCCATGTCATTTACGGATACAAAGAGGATAATAATGCTGAGGGCGCCCACAAAATCTTACACCGTCTTACACAATGTTCCAAGGCAAAGTTCAGTTTAATATTTACTCATCGTACAAATACAGACGTTTTATTATGTGATGATGTTGTCTGGATGGGTGGACAGTTGTCACACTGTGGAAAAACAACAACCGGGAATCCGCATTCATTTACAAATAGCATTAAATTAGTATCACATAGTGGCCTCCGTGCAGTGGAAAACCTTAATTTCTTTCATCAAAAAGAAATGAAAATGACAAAAAAAAGGATCCACCTGTACGCCTATAAAATGGGCACAGAAATTTGTCTCAAATATGAATGAATTTTAAGAAACATACGGGATATGATGAACCAATGACCTGACGCCATGATAGTAGGATCTATTAGTCGTTTTATATACAATGTATATACCGTGTTGTCATAATACCAATATTTGACATAATATATAACGAGTAATATTTAGTATTGTAAATATGCAGTTCATATGCACAAACGAACACTGATCTTTATGATATTCAGGTTGTTGTACATCTCATATAACATGTCATATAGGAGGTCATATGTGTTGACCTTCTCCTATTGTATTTGTTCATCTGTGTATGGAGAGGATTAGCGCCATTAAAACTCCATCAGTATTTGGGCGTAGTTCAGTGAACTCACCAGATTGCTATTCCAAGTACTTTGATAAATACAGATAATATGTATTAATGGGTCGAGGCGATTGCATTGAAAAACTAATAAATTATTCATAACAGTTACGTAATCAATCGATAGTGCGGACACTTTTCATTTACAAACTACCAAAATTCGTAATCTTTTAGCGTTGGAAAAGAAACCACGTGAATAGAGTGTCATAGCCCTGATTTTATTAACAGAAAGTATAGAGGCCCTGCATGAAATTATCGATTGGCTCCAAACAAAGGATTTGAGCCGGTGTCCGTAGTTATGGCGGAGTGCAGTCCATTCAATCAAATGTTGTCATCAACCTATTTGATTGCAATCATGCTTTTGTTGAATGCATTTGAGTAGTCCGCCGTATTTACGGGATGATATGTCACATGCAAGGCCTCTATTCTCCAAATTCATTTCCTAATGTATGTGAGAATGATACAATAATGACATGATGAACATAGTCATTGATGCATCAGTTTTAAAATAGACTAGGCGGTTACCATATTTGGCGGTTCTCGCCTGGGCGCGATAACCAGGCTGATGGTGACATGCCCATATGACAGTTTTTACTAATTTGACCTCAGATGACCCCTGGCGACCCCAAAATGACCTTCCAAAATTTGGCTCTAAATGTTAACTGTACCCACCAAGTTTCATGCCCATACGATTTTAGTAATTTGACCTCAGATGACCCCTGGGTGACCTTGGATGACCCCAAAATGATCTAAACTTATAACTCTAAATGTTGACTGTACCCACCAAGTTTCATGCCCATATATGAGTTTTTACTAATTTGACCTCAGATGACCCGTGGTGACCTTGGATGACCCCAAAATGACCTTCAAAAAATGTTGTTTTAAATGTTGACTGTACCTACCAAGTTTCATGCCCATACGACACTTTTTAGTAATTTGACCTCAGATGACCCCTGGGAGCGGACCCCGGTGTCAGATGACTTTAAAACGAACATAAACATCTTCTTGACAGAACAGAACTACACCCACCCACCGAGTTTGAGCCCCGTACGACCTAGTTTCATGCCCATATGACAGTTTTTAGTCATTTTACCTCAAATGACCCCTGGGAGGGGGCCCCGGGGTCGGATGACTTAACGAATAGAAACTTCTTCTTGCCAGGACAGAACTACACCCACCCACCGAGTTTGAGCCCCGTACGACCTACGACGGCCTCACATTAGCAGTCACAGACAAAACCTAAATATACAGAATATATCCATTACTCGTCTCGAAAGAGCTCAAAATAAATAACTTAGAAAATTATCTTGATGTCCTTTATCATGTTTCCATAGTTAACCATCGTTAGCCATGGATATCTATGCTGTAGAACTGACCGGTGACTAAGTCCAATTTATTGGGACGTCTATCGACCATCAACGAGTAATGAAAAACAATACCTGTATTCTCTAATTCTTCAACAACATCAACTATTTAGAAATCTTGATTGGCCTGCTACTATATCGGATAACCGCCCAAAATTGGTAATCATTTGTTCATTTAATTTTATGATATTCTGAGAGGAAAAATATGGTTGTGAAAAATCTACAAAAATTTACCCGAAACGGAAGCTGATTGACTGCTACGTTAATTATGGCAACCATTTCGAATCTTGAAATATATTTTATCCACATGATATAACAGTAACATGATATATTGACATGAACTTGAAAAACGCAGATTATTTATTGCAAAGGAATACCCGGCCAAAAGAAACGTGAAATATTGAGTGAAGTAGGACTTTTGGATGTCAAACATCAAGATGGCCGCCACTATAACAAGATGGCCACCAAAAATGTAAATTACTTTTTAAATATAATTTTATGATGTACTAGGTATAAAAATATGATTTGCAAGATTCTAATGAAAATATTTCCACTCAAATCCAGAGTTTTATGTTCATCTTTTGTTTAACTTTCACAGATTATTTTACAAGAATGAAACGAAAAAGAACTTTTACGATTCTGTTATGCTAACACAGCGAAACACGGTAAATACATCATATGGAGGCATAGAACTCCCAAAGGTATAACACATCATAATAGTCAATCCAAACTTTTAAGGGGGTACTACACCCCTGTGGTAAATTTGTGACTATTTTAGCATTTTTCCTCAACAAATAATAACACACTGGTAACAAAAGTTATGTATATTATTGGGGCAAGGACAGCAATTACTACACTGAAATTTCAGTGACTCAAGACAAGCGGTTCAGTATATGATAGGAAATGAGGTACATCCACCTCATTTCTTATCATAAATAACGAACCGCTTATCTTGGGTCACTGAAAGTCCAGTGTAGTAATTGATTCCTCGCCCTATAATATACATAACTTTTGTTACCACTGTGTTATTAGTTTTGAGAAAATGCAAAATAGACACAAATTTAACGAGGGGTGTAGTACCCTCTTAATAAGATCGCTTTTCTAAAGCAGTATTACAACTCTCTGTTGTAATCTGTAAAATCACATAACATAACCGCAAGAATATGAGGAATGAAAGTTAAACGCTACATTTTTGTCGAAACATTTTCAGCAACTTTACAGCACTACTACATTTTGACAGTAGGGTTAGTATTCCTTATTTGAGTTCATTTAACATGACGAACAATTTGATGCCATTTTCATTGAAATCGGAACACTTTTAAATTTTGACCCTTGTGTGGCTCACCTCCAATTTTGACCTTTCTGCTTATAACTCAAGAACGGTAGATCGCAAATAAGTCAAACTTTTTCTGAATCGTTATGACCAGAGGAATACTTTGGCGTGATTTTTGCCTGTTGTATGAAATTTGACCGTGGGCACATTCTGAATTCTTTTTTTTCTGATCTACGAACGTCGATTAGAAGTTGATTTCCGAGGGTGCACCTCAGTACCCTCTTCCAAATAAACTAGTACTCACCTTATTATTATTTATAGAAGAACCATATATTCAAAATATACTTGTTTCCAAGGTCCAAAGCCTAAATATTTTCTCCTAAATAATTTCAGGAAAGTCTTCTTCCACGGCCTCCGTATAAATCATGCAGTGTTGTCGGCAGTAGTGGGATATTATTAGGATCCAAATGCGGTAGACTTATCGATGAAAAGGACTTCGTGTTTAGGTATGATTTGAATAGTTACAATTCCATCTCCTCTCCTCTCCTCTCCTCTCTCTCTCCTCTCCTCTCCTCTCCTCTCCTCTCCTCTCCTCTCCTCTCCTCTCCTCTCTCTCTCCTCTCTCTCTCCTCTCCTCTTTTCTTCTTTACTAATTTATTCCATTTTGTTCTTTTTTATTTGATCAAATTAATCGAATGTTAGATTCAATTTGGCTTCCATAGCAGGATTTGAAGAAGATGTTGGCAGGAAAACTAACATGACTACAATGAACCCATCTATTTTAACAAGGTACGCAGCTAGGACATGAATAATGAGGGTGAAGGGGGGGGGCAAGACTATTTTGGCTAGCCGAAAGGGGGGGTGCAAACAATTTTTGGCAAGCCGGGGGCGGCGGCAAGTGATTTTTGGCACACATTTACGGGCGCCTTTAAAAAGGCTTAGGAAAATAGTACGGAAATGCTTAAATATGCAAATTATCCTGCTCGCTGCGCTCACAACAGGTATCTAGACCATTAAAGTTTGCAAATTGGCATTTGCAAGGGGGGGCGATATTTTGGCAGACCGTGAAGGAGGTGAGGGGGGTGGGGGCAAGCGATTTTTAGCGAGCTGCTTGGAAATTTTACCCCCGGGGAGGCTCATAATTATTGCACAGCCCCTTAAGGACTAGCCTATTCAGCTCGCAGTGTAACTAATTCTTCTGCCATAGACCATCCCTCGGGCCCGCGACTGGTACTTTAGACTATATCACTATCAATCGACCCAAAACACGTGCTCTCCGACTCTGGGTTTGGAGGCGCATATCTTGGTCAATTCTTGCTTGATTTTCACGAACAGAGTGTCAAATGAGAAAGCAAACAATTGAAAATGTATATTTCAGAATAATCCAAAATTTTCAGGTTGTTGAACAGCAAGATGACTCTAACTGACACGTTTCTTTTTGTGCCTGGTGTATATGCCCCATCCCCGGTATACGTCAAACTGTCACAATTTGGGCAAATTTCTACTAACTTTTACGTCTTTCAGGACATGCCATTCTCTAAGACTGACAAACCGTTTGGAACTGTACACTATTTGCTCCAGCGTTTTGGGTTGCAATTATGCAAGGACTGACTGATTTTGGTCACCATTAAGTCTAAATTGCGTGGCTCCCGTGGTAATCCGCTGTTGGTTACAATTGTAACCGATAATATGAACTATTTAACACATGTTTTAACAGTATCATGTTTTAATGAATCCAAGTGTGTAAAAAATATTGGATCCAAACCCTAATAATGATAAAATTGGATACGCGCAATATGTATTGGTCTTGCTATGAGTAGGCATGTCCACAAAAAATTGAAGTACTTTTAAATTAATTCAGACCTAACTGGGAATTGATGAAAGAAACATTTTGGCGTTTAAATAATCTTAATCGGACGTTTCATTCCAGAGATATGGCCTTTCGAGTATCACGGTTTTATTTAGGGCTGCTAGAACATTAAAAAGTTTAAGTCTAAAAAGGAATACTAACAGAAAGTGCAATTTTAAGGTACTTTTTCTAAATGTATTTATTAACTAGCGTTATCTGGAACACTATACTTGCTTATAACAACATGAAATAAGATCATCCTGAAAATTTAAGCGATTTTGTTGACATTCAACAAAAAATATAAGATCTCAAACCCCATGGTTTGTTTGGTGGAACCTCAAGCATGATCATAGATGGCTGTCATGGAAAATATCTCCATAGAGGAGATGAACAATAAGTGCATTATTTCAAATGAATAGCGGTAGTCCTAAACATTGTCCAATCTTTTAAGGTCAGCACATTTTATCTTCAAAAATGATTATATTTCATCATGACATAAGTTTGGTAACATTAATCACTACCAATTTTGAGAAATTTGCTCCAACTCAAAGGTTATCTTTACTACATTGAGCATACTGTGTGTGCATGGAAGCCATGATGGATAGCATATGAAATGGACATGGTAGTCAGAAGTGCATAATTTGAGATGGGTTTTGGTAGGCTTAAACGTTCTTTAATTTCTTAACATCCTGCACTTCAAAAATAGTTAAATTTTATTATGAGTATGTAGGTTTGCTTGTCTGAATCAATCCAAATTCGGAGATAATTGCGTTTCAACACATGATGCACAGAATGGTGTCACTTCAACCTGTTGTTGTTCTCATCTCATTTAAAACAAAGGAAGGTCCTCTCTATTTACTGACCAATCAGGAAAGAGTTTTCTTAATGTTTTCTGGTGGATTAAGGAATTTCTTGAAACACCCCGTTTTAGGCCTATAAATTGACCACAACAAGTAGCTTTTACCATTTATCAGGGCTTGGACTTAGTGAATGAGGGTGTGTTTGCATAGACAATACATGGGTGAGTGCACATACACAGCCATTAGGAAACCGTTCTAGCAGTAAATGTATTGATAGCGGACATCCCTACTATGAGTTAAAAAGTGTTGGACTCTACTACGTCTCGTGTAGGATCATGTACGGGGATCAAAAATTAAAACATGCTACAAATCCATTAAACAGACCATCAAGTTCTTATTCCGTCTCCATGATCACAAAATTTTAACACGTGTGCCTGTCAGTTACCATGGTTTTAGAGGGACATTTAATGTTTGAGAGAACCGTTCCTGCAATAATTGCATTACACACTTGCTCCAATAGCATTAATGTGCAAAATATTTATTCTGTTTTCTCAAATAGATTTGGTATGCTGGCGAGCGCTTCAAACCGTACAGAATTCTCACGATCGAAACTGGCTGACCAAGAGGGTTTGATTTGGACGCCAATGACAAACAGATACATAAACAGAACTCTTGACGCCATTGAACTACGGAATGACTCACACATGACTCTAGTTATAGGCAATATGAACCATTTCAACGAAAATGCAGAACTTTGGAAAAAATACGGACTTATACGGACGAAACGGCTTCGTCCGACCACAGGATTTTATTTCGTAAGCTGCGCTGTGCATTTATGCTCAGAGGTGCATCTGTATGGTTTCTGGCCTTTTACTACATCATTGGATGGCCGCGATATTCCTGCACATTACTATGACGATATTATCATTACCAAATATCACGATGCTTCCCATGAAATAAAATTGCTGTTGAATATGCATCGATTAGGATTGTTGAAATTCCACATAGAGAACTGCGAAACAGGAAACGTTACGTATGTTCCTGGCAGGCCCGTTCGCGCGGTGAGTGCGGCAGCAACAAATGGCACAAAAAAAGTCAGAAAAATTATTAAAAAAATTATCAAAAAAGTCTACAGAAAAAAAATAAAGGTCACACAAGGTAAAAATGATCAAGAAGGTCCAAATTAGAAAGATAGAAGGCAAAATTAAGAAAATTACCTAGTTCGTAAAATTCAGCCAAAACGGAATCAGTTCAATTCGCAGGACAGGGCTGCTCCTAACCGTAACCAATCCGACCTGAAAGGAACCCTGGTTGCCGTCTAGTTATCCGTGGACAGGATAAGTATGGCCTTAAAAGGGAAAACGAAAGATAAACATCCCAAATTTGGTAAATTTTGTCTTTGTATGTCGGCAGTCGGTTCGCTACTACTAAGTGGCAATATGTCAGGACGTCCTTCGGACGGGCTTGTTAGGAAAAAAGCTAAGTCCTACTCCTCACACCTTCCTCTTTGGCATGTTTGGTGAATGTATATCTTCGAAAAATATTGTTCAAACATTTCTTAAGCAACAACAAGGCCGTTCAGGGGGTCAAAAACGCTAGTTGATGCGCTAGTAGATATTTTCAAACATAGCCTAAACAGGATTTACCATTTTGAGCAAAAACACTCGAAAACTGGAATTCAGCATTTTTTTAGCAACAAATAAGCAGGATTGTTTTTATCTGAAAGGTACCACCAATACAGGATTTTAAAAGAATACACCTTGATGGTTTTTTTTTATCATTTTCAAATATTCATGTTTGAGTGATGGTCCTGATGCAAATCAGTCGAGAAAACACGCTTTGCGAAATACCGGGTTAGTAACCTCCGCGCGCGCCGTGTTGTGCGTCGAACAAATTGCGAGAGCGCTGGCCGCCGTATTTGGATTGCGCGCTATAATTAAAGACAGAGATAAAAACAATTTATCGCTTCTGATGTCAGGTTAATCAGCGCGTAAAAGGAAGACCGATCTATCTGGTGCTGATCGGAGAAAAGGAATAGCAGCAAATTCCGTACTTTTACAAGGCAAAAAGCAGCTTTTCTAGGTATTGTGGACATGGTGCCTTCACCAAAGAAAGTTTTCAACTATAAAGACCTAACTTTTGAGTTGGTTTGCATGTCGAAAGGTGCAAAATTAACAATAAGGCGCCCGGTTATAAATCCGCGTTCAGCAAGTCATCATCACGACACTTTTATAAACAAACCGTGCTCGAATTTGATTGACAGGTGACGTCAGACGCGATGGGCGGACGGACGGACGGACGGACACGCCGTTATTAGTATTAAGATTTGCATAGATTGTGATACGCACTTCTGTTATTAGTCGTCCTGTTTTAGCCTGGTCGATTTTTGAAAAGGCAAAACGTAAAAAATGTTTATTTTTGAGGACAATTGTGTGATAATTTGTAAAGTGAAGAGATGAAAGTGACAGTTATGAATGAGGTTAATATCTTTAATATGTCGGGCATTTTGAAAAATCTAAACATTTTGCCTTTGGACCTCGGAATATCCTTCGGGGCTGCGCCCCTCGGGATATTCCTCGGGTCCAAAGGCAAAATGTTTAGATTTTTCAAAATGCCCTCCAAATAACCGATGCGCAGTTATTAACCTCTAACTCATACCCAACAAGACTGCGAGTACTTCATATTGTTCTTCCATTCTTACAATGCAGCACATTATGCGTATTTCCCCATCGGAACGGGCTCAATTATCTCAGTGATGCGTGAACAAATTTTGATGCACCATTTTAAAGAAGAAACGTCCTTGTTCTTGAATCTACAAAAAGGTTTTTATTTTACTGCCGACATTTTAAGTTATACCCCCAATCCACAGGACCTATATTTATTGAGACAACCTGTATCTTTAATCAAATGACACACCCTGTATATTTAATCATATTAAATCTTACATTTTACAAGGAGTTATCTAGGGCTTAGAATCAATCAGTCCCGTTGTTGCTATGCACCTCCGATACCGTACGAGTATCGCGTTGACACGGGCACGCGCTAAAGTGTGTGATATCGTGTCACATCACACGGGTAAGAACCAATAAGATTGCAACAACATTCTCAAGTGTTTTAAGAATTTGACTTTATTCACACGCGAGGTTCATACGTACAGATTATCCATTGAAATCAGGGGCGTAGCAAGACCTCGGGGCCCATGGACAAGGAGCTGTGCGGGGCCCTTTATCAGCACTTATGTCATTTCACCTTTGCTCAGGGCCCCTGAAATCTCGAGGTCCATGGACTTCGTCCACCCTGTCCACCCGCTTGCTACGCCCTGATTGAAATGTGTGTGATATTGGCCGTATACAAATGAAATTGCGATTTCACATTTTTGACACCAACAACGGCGTATAACGCACGGGTGACGTTGAAATATACTGATTTTTAATGCATGTCGAGGCGCAAGAAAACGTGCAGAAAGAGTGCTACCCCGGTGTTATTGTCAAAATATCATGATCTTATTTGTACAGCTGACCCTTATCTGGAGTTTAAAATAACTTAAGTACCGTAAAAACACGATAGTCAGCATATGTGCTTACTATCGAGCGTTTTTGAAAACAAGAAATTGTACCAAAGTCCGATGTGTTGAGACACATATTCGCAGGTTTACTTGTTCGTATACGGTATAACTATCTGTATCGATAATTTGCTCAAAACTCTTTACACTCTTTACGGCTTTTGATAGTACTATCGAGTTTTTACGGTATGTAGGGTCACTTGGGGGTAAAATGGTCCTTTGGGGTAATATGGACCCCTACATGAAAATCTGCTTGTAGAGAAAATGTTACAGCCCCCTGTTTAATCATTTCGTATGTCATTTTAGCTGTAAACATAGAAATACAGTGCTGCAGCCTGATTATCCATCAGAAAATCAATCATTTTGCGAAAAGGCAAGATATTTTTGCGTGCACTTTTGTACTTCTTATAAGTATGTAATATGGATCGTATTATATAACTGTGAAGTGTAGGGTGAGCTTGAGTGTGTGAATGGCCTCCTACATCCCATTCAATGAGACGCAGTGCATTGGGGTAATATGGCCCTTGGTAACATGCAGAATTGTACACCTTACAACACAGTTACGCTTACCGTAATTGGATCAGAATTCCTGTTAAGTGCTTTTATCTTTTTGAAGATAAAGTGTTCTCATGTTTGAACACTAGTATACCTACCAGATTTTTAAATGCAAGTGGTTTACGTTCGAAGTTAATGAACTGTCAATTAATTTGCATTTTAATTACCATGTTGGCAGGGCATTAGAAACATTGATTTACACAGGGGCCATATTACCCAAGTTTTGGGGGTAATATGGCCTCCGTGACCAATTGTCGTATTTGCCATTTCCTCATTAATAGCAAAATGTAATTTAATATTTTTCATTATGTTTGTGTTGGTAATAAATAGTTCTTGAAATCCTAGAAGTATGAGTTGATATCAAGTTCCGTAGATTGGTAGTTACTGCTGTTTTATACTTAAGGGTACTATCTCTAAGGTCATGACCTTGACATTGGGGAAAATTTTTATTTTATTTTTGACAAGAAGACATACATATCAAGAAGACATACATTAAAACCTGATCAACCATGAACGATTTAAAACTAAATGAGGACAAAACGGAAGTAATCCATATCACATATCCCTTTACCATCTGTTCAAATTTGTGACTCGTTTATCAAACCTGTAAATAATGCTCGTAATCTTGGTGTAATTGTCCAGAATGATCCGAGAATGGATTCTTTTGTTAATAACATTTGTCGCTCAGCTTCTTTTTGCTCTGTATAAAATTGACCAGATCAGAAAATATCTTGATAAAAATTATACTGGAACGCTTGTTCATGCTTTTATTACATGTCGCCTTGATTAAATCAATTATATAATGGGTCGTGTCAAATCTTTGATTTTGTTTTGGTATCGTGATAATTTCCGTATCGTAAATTGTAATTTTATTCATTGAAGTACAGAATCACGATACCAAAATAAAATCAAACATTTGACACTGCACACTATGCCATTGTTGATCAAACACTTGAGTACAGATCTATGTTCAAGCGAATCAAACACTTAAATAATCATACAAATGACAAAATTTAATAATTATGTATCTTTGAATCACTGTGCTTAGATCTAAATAGAGTATCTCCAAACATGCAACACTTTGTGTCAGAGGTCATAAATATTAAAATCCACCACAAATTATATTTAGTTTATGTTCTAACCTCAGATTTCGATATTATGTTGGCCACCAATAAAGGTAATACCGAGCTAAAATCGTTAGCGAATTGTAACTTTTTTTAAATGTGTGCCATTAAAACCGTTTCCAATATTCCTATTTATACTATGAAATATTGAAAAGTAGGTTTTCAGAATGTATATAAACGCATCCCAAAAAGAAAGTATCCAGTCTGATTTTGATCCATAAAACAAAGATGGGGTCTTAAATCAAGACCTACCAAAAGTATGTTACAGATAACTTTATTCCGTATGTTTTGATACCTCATTTGTCCACATCAATGCAGAATTGATGACACGATTATCTTTGGAATGCAATTACCTCAATTAAAAAAATTGCACTATCCCTATTGATGTGGTTTTCCTGCTTCTCAAGATTCTTTATAAAGGTACACAATATAAGAGACGGGTTTAGACTTTTTGACTTCACTTCATGTGTTTCATTCAATACAGATACTCTTTTACTCCTTCCTCAATGTTTTACCCTTCACTTTTCACAGCCAATATCTGGTATGTCCTCCTGCTGCATCAACCACTGCCAGACATCTAGGGCGCATGTTCTCAGTCTTGATCTATTCCGCATAGTTTGATACCTCATTTGTCCAAATCGATGCAGAATTGATGACACGATGATCTTTTGAATGCAATCACCTCAATTTTAAAAGTTGCAGTAAATTCCGATTGATTTGGTCCTGCTACTAGTGCATCGATTTGGACAAATGAGGTATCAAACTATGCGGAATAAACTTATCTGTAACATAATTTTGGTAGGTCTTAATTTAAGACCCCATATTTTACTTATGGACCAAATTCAAATTTGATACTTTCTTTTTGGGATGCGTTTATATTAAATACGTTAATGCTTTATACAGTTATGCTCTCAACACAAAGTATGGACACAGGGGCATTTCTAACCGTATTTTGATTTTAATGACAAGCTATGAAAAAAGAGTGAGTCCTCATGTTTGTCTTTGTCAATGTTGAGATATTCGAGTTGTTGCTATTTAAATGACTTTTCTTAGAACTTCGCCTTTCTTGCTTGCAAAGTCGGAAACCATTTCTTTGAGATCCATAGTTTGACTGAGCTCCTGTTCTATTGATAAAGTAGCCAACCCAACTAATCTTTCGTGGGTCATCGTTGAACGCAAATAAATCTTAATCAGTTTTAGCTTAGAAAAACGTTCACAACTGGCAACAGATACGGGAAGGGTCAGAAAAATGAGAAGAGCTACGAAAATATTAGGAGTGTTACCAGACAGACCATTGCTGCCTAGATATTTCAGCACATCTTTGGGTCCAAGTCGTTTAGGAAATTTGAATCCTAAAACTGTCAATTCAATGTACAAATCGGTTATCTTTTGAATTTTCGTGCTGCAATTCCTTTTCAAGGACAAGACAATGATCCATACATTTTCTGTGGTGTTTCTTTTTGTCCGCCCGTGTCTTCTTTCCTTTTTTCTGCCCCGTTTTTTCTTTTTCTCAGGTCCCCCTTTTCCTTTTCCACCCTGTCCACCCTTTTCTTCTTTTTTTTCCGCCCTTTTTTTGGCGCCCCTCTGCATTTGCCGCCCTAGGCGACCGCCTTACCTGGCCTAATGGTCGGAACGGCCCTGGGTAAAGAAATACATAGTTGAGCACCAATAGATGAATCCAATTTCACGCATTCCTATGCCTCAACATGATGCAGTCATGTCTACAGTAGAATTCAACTCGACCTTTGCAGGACTTAAACCCCATTAAAAGCTATTAAACCAAGATAACACTCATTGAAAACAGCTCAACTGATTAAATCATATCTTCTCTGGTTAAATACACAGAACATATGTTTCTGCATTACACGTACAGTGGAGCAATGAGCTGGGATTATACTTTCAGTTGGGTGAACGATTATAAAGCGAGCGCTATAGAGAACAATTATGTGTGGTCTTTGTTTACGAAATGAGACAATGCGTGCTTATTGTTAACCAGCGTTCTTGAAAATGAGAAACATGGTGGTTTGCAGACTTAACACGGTTTGGAAATAATTTCTTCATATTTTTTGGTGTTATCTGTCGTTTACATATCCTTCCTAAAACACCAAAGTACGCATATTTCCAAACATCTAAATTAGCTAAAAATTTAGGACATGTTACAAAACTATATTTTCTAGAATTTTAGAAGAGTACTTTTAATATTGGCCGGTTATTTTTCACACAGCGACGTTAACTAGGCAATGTACTATTACCTATAACATTAACTAAAACACCAAAGTACGCATATTTCCAAACATCTAAATTAGCTAAAAATTTAGGACATGTTACAAAACTATATTTTTGAGAACTTTAGAAGAATACTTTTAATATGTAATTTTGTAGAGGTCACGCGTCAATGGGAAAGAGCACTGTGTATTGTGTATAGGAAAACGGACAGTAACTGCAGTATGATGGCTGCCAAAGTTGAGTCCCCGTCGGCACTGCCGTCGGCTCAATCTCACCTTAATGTGAAATAATGCGGCCTTGGAGGGTATTTTAAACTGAATTCTATCACCCGTGTCACACGTAGACAAAATATCCAAATCCTGACCATGACTTGGCTCGTTGGATTCGTCTATACTCCAAATATTTACGGTAAATCTGACTAATGGTCATATGTTGACATATCATGTGTTCAGGAAATCACGTGGCAACATTTCAAGATTTCAGGCTTATTTACTAGTTAAATTGTCATTTGTATTCTTGATTATTTATCTTTGTTAATTATTATATCTTTTAAATGCTGATAAATCGTGGTTGGCTGCCCATATATCTGTTAAATTCAATGTTTAAAGAATATAATTCTACCACGCAGAGGGGTCACACAGCAGAATTTCACACTGCCCGACTTTGCTAGATTTCGGAGCTCTGCACTTCAAATTCACGTACATTTCAAAGTTTATACGAGTAATATATTTAATATGATACTCATTGTTTGTTATAACAAACTGGTACACGAATATACGAGCTTATTACCTACACAGAAAGGGGATTTATACACATTCACTCAGCAATTTGACATGCCTGGCGCATCGAGCCATTATCCGTCTGCATAACATGACTACCGCCTTGCTACCGCCATAGATGAACTCCTGGATGGGGCAGCTTTAATTAGCATGAGGCCACATTGATATGTAAATAGCGTATTGTTATTTAAATTTGTGCCCGGACGTATTGAGGGCGACAGTCATGTTATCCAGACGGAGAATGGCTGCATATGCCGGGCATGTCAATTTGCTGAGTGAAGGCTGATAATCACCTTTCTGTATAAGGTAATAAGGTAATAAGCTAGTATATTTCGTGTACCAGTTGGTTATAACAAAAAATTAGTATCATATTAAATATATTAAATGTATAAACTTTGAAATTTACATGAATTTGAAGAGCAGAGCTTCGAAATCTAGCTAAGTCAGGTGATGTGAAATTCTGCTGTGTGACCCCCTCTGCGTTGTAGAATTATATTCATAAAACATTGAATTTAACAGATATCATGGGCAGCCAACCACGATTTATCAGCATTTAAAATATATGTTAATTAACAAAGATAAATAATAAAGAGTACAAATGGCAATTAACTAGTAAACAATCCTGAAATCTTAAAATGTTGCCACGTGATTTCCCGACCACATGATATGTCAACATGTGACCACTATTCAGATTTACTGTAAATATTTAGAGTATTGTTACACGGCTTGCACATACACTGTGCATTTCTTTACCTCCGTATAAAATCAATAATTCATTCTGGGAGCCAAGTAACATTCTGTCTGCTCAGTGCAGATTGGTATTTTATTTTACTTGAGAGCATAATAGAAATACATAAGACGAATAGGGCGCCATGATCGAAGGTCAGGTCGGGTATCAAAGGTTATTATAACTTAAATACTACTTGTATTTCACACCTTGCCTCTGTCACATATTTCCTTCATATTATTGACAGCAAGTCCTAATTTTGACTTTGCTATTGCAAAATGTCATTTCATATTAAATTAGTAGACTTTCTTTGAAAAAACATATCACTGGTGCCTGATGGGAATACCCGTCCGCCATTTCATTAAACTGGATCGTTTTCGCCTGGTTTGTGCCCAGATGTATTGGGGCGCGCTATACTCTCATTGAACAGGCAAAGTTCGCAAAACTAACAACGTTGTTATTTGCCAAACTCAATTAACATGATCCAGGGGTCGAACATGAATTATTCATAACGAGCTATAACGGATCGATAACTGGCCTCACTTTCTAGCTAGTAAACCAGCTGAATTTTTCATAGATTTTGCGTTGCTAATAGTCAACCGTGAATTTAGTGTCACCCCCTTGCTACCGCTCTAGGGCGCAAATTTGAATAACAATACGCTATTTACATATCAATGCGCCTCATGCTAATTAAGGTTACCGCTTCCAGGAGTTATTCTATGTTAATGAACCCCTCCATTCCACGATTACCACCTGCTCCAAATGTAAAAAAACTCGCTCCAAATAGATGTGAAACGTATAATAACTATGTGACTACTATAACTGGCCTTGAGAACAATACTATATGTATATTTAGCTGTGACGGTTGCAGGATGGCTTAGCGGCTTTCGAAGAACAGACAATTTTTAGATTTGTTTGTGGATTCAGGTCTTGTTTGCTTGTACTTCTATAGGATTTACTGTGTAGTGGGTGCATCCAGAGACGGTGCAACTTGTGTGAGTATATTTGTGGCAGTTTAGCAGCTATTAAAGTTGCAGTGGTATTGTTGAGTAGCTATAATATGCAACTCGAATGTTATAGGGCTATAGAGTTAGCATGAATTTTTATTGAAGTGGCAACTATCGTGTTACAAGCTATTTTTTATAAATGAGTCCTGGCTATCTTACAAGTAAAATTACCCACTATATCTAGGGGATATCTAGTCTGGGGGCACATGTTTAAAAGGGTTATCGAGCTGGGAGGGGGGGGGGGGCTTCAAATTTACAGTAAAACACCAAAGTATTTCTCTATTCATAATGAATCAGAAAAAGCATAGTTTGACCTATCTATGATGTACGGGTTGCTCCACAAGGGCCCAAATTTCACTGACGTTTAATAAAAATGGTCCCAAAATGTTACACTTAGAACAGCATTAGAAACAAAGAATAGTTTGCCAAATCTTAGATGTTTGGTTTCACGATCACAAGATCAAATGATGACAACAAGGTGAACATGATTGAATGGGTTTTAACGTTTAGGTCCCTCTTACTCAGGCAATACATTTTTGACCTAACTGGGTAATGTTTATGGTTACCCATACTTTTAAAAAAGGAGACGATCCTGAAACAGTGATCGGAGTGCCCATCTCTCTTTCATTGGCGATTGGGCCAGACTCCTCCATGTAATGTTGCTATAGGGGATTCGCTACACATCCTCTACAGCGAGTATGTTACCTTCCCAGCATTTAAGAATACCGGTACCCATTTAAACACCTAGGTGTTTAAAGAGTAATCGAGATAAAATGCCTTACTCAAGGGCACAACACGATGGCGTCGCCGGGGCTCGAACCCGCAACCTTCCGATTATGAGTCAGTGCCCGTTCCGCTAGGCCACCGTGCTCCTCCATACCTTTATGAACTGTCAAAAGCAGTGACAATTACTATTTGATCCGTCTTAAACTAACACAAAGAAGGCACGTTATTAGCAACGCCCCCACCGAAATCAACCGCCTGAAAAACCCATTAAATAAACTAAATAGCTTTCTTTAGACACCAAAATCTCACGGAAGGAGGCTGTAAATTGTATCACCCACCGTTAATGAACGAATGTTTGTTTTCATGATGGCTTCTTTTTTCAGACACGAAAGGGACTATACAAAGAAAGGTGGATACCATGGTTGCAATTGACATGCTAAAAGTGGATGAATTACTGATCATATTCAATCTTTTATCGCTCTTTGACAAGCTTATGGCGTTAAGGTAGACTTTATTGACTTTATCAGAATTAATATGTTCCCCGACATTGTTAAATGTAACCTAAGTGTAGCTCTTCTAATATGCGATTTCTGAAAGTAGATCCTTGTGAAGAAAAACGTCTGGGTCACGATACTATCGAAAATGCAAAGTATATCATGTATATTACTTGTTTCGTCGTACCACCACTTCTAGATCATGCATCAGGTAGAACTACTGTACGACAAACATGTACGACAAACATTCTGCTTCATGTTGTTAATACGCAATCTCATAATTTCAAGGTTTAAGTTTACTAACTCATCAAACAGGAACAAATAGGTCACCCAGGTACAAAAGTAAAAAAATATCTAATTTTGATGACCATAAATATACACAATATTTGTCTTGTGATAATGCAATTTAAGGAATAGTTTCAATCCCTACAGATAAATACATCGAAATAGGGCATACCTATTGAGTCTTATTTGCCCTCGTACCAATAGCATAAACATGTCCTAGATATTGCAAACAATTCTTTTGCTAAACTGCTTTTACTAGACGAACATTTCAATACAATTTTCATCAAAATCTAGTTTTTGACTTGTGCTGCGCCAGGCCGTAGATAATTAATAATATATTTTATTGCATTAATACGATTGCATTCTTTATTCTTATTACTCTAGAGTGTGTAAAAAGTGGTACAACATCATCCTGGATACCCATGCTTGGAAGATCATCAACCTGGAGGAAGAAGGCCCTGTCCTTGAAGAGATCGATGATGCGAAAAAGAAATACCAGCGCTTTACTTCTAAAGATGGGAAACACGTCTTTGATTTCAGGCAAATTCGCACACGCTGGATGTTTCCAACCTCACATCAAGCCAATGTGCTGAAATTTGTAAAACTTTATGCCGGTATGGTCTTACAAGAGTTACGTGTTATTGGAATGTGTAGCTCGGTTGTTGATATTTTGCATAGTAACTGTCCAAACCTGAAGCGTATGCACTTTTCTATCACCGACGATGAAATGAATGCTATCTGTAGAGATCAAAAGAAAGTGTGTTATTTACAGTCAATTCTTGTGGAATGCCGAATATCATGCCATCGAAATACGAATCCAAACCTTGAACATGAGCAAATAATGAGTCTACTTACCCAATGTTCCAATTTGCGAAGTCTGACCCTCCAAGGTTTTAATCTGTCATCATCTGGTTTACAACAGCTATCAACACACTCACATTTACGAGAAATTCAATTGCTCAATTGTAGTTGTAATCAGATCGACCGTGTTGATTTTCATTCGACGCACATCGATGATATTTTGACCGATTCAGTTGGCTCCATAACATCAATGTCACGTTTTCGCCTGTCAGGCCAGCATTCCAAAATTGATAACTTCATGGTGGCAATTGGTGGTTGGGAGTATCTTCAAGACCTATGTCTCAAGGACGTTTGGTATTCAGAACAAGCATTTGAGAAGATGGTATCGAGACTATCACATCTTCAGTCACTGGTTCTAAATCAAGTAACATCACCCGTTGTGTCTCTTGTTGGAAAGTATCTGAGGGAACTCAAATTTCTAGATTTGACAGAGGGATTGCGAAGCATAAACTGCGAAAGCCTCCGGTCATTGTGCCATCAACCCTGTTTAGAAACACTCTGGTATTGTGGAAATTCTTCGTTGTCGGTTCACACCATACATGCTATATATGAAGTGATAGGTACCCTGGTAAACATCAACTATGTCAAACTTACAGGACATAATGTGCAGTATTTATACAACCACCAGGTATTCCCCATTGTTGAATCCGTAGAGATTGAAGTCGTGGATCTCGGGAATAAAAAGTTTGATTGTGCTCTGGGAGTAGTTAATCACGTTGACGCAAAAGTTCAAGAAAAATGGACGAGAATTGTTATGGGTCAACCAATATTATTGATATAACCGCATAAAGTAGTCTGATGAAACCACTAGTGTATTGGTGAAACGTCACTAAAACTGTGAGTCGTCAACATTATTTTTCATTTCTAACATTTCAAATGAAATTCTAAAAATTGTATGCTAAATAATTCCACAATAAGAATGTTTCTGTCAAGGAGGCACTTTATAATAAAATCTAAAAGTAGCCAAAACATTTTACCACATAATCAAAAAACTAGTTGATGTTATAAACACAATCAAGGTATGTCAACAGTTTCCTAGGCAGTGTGGTAAATACATACCAATTTAACTGTGCCTATGGAAAAAATACATGAATGAAATGATTGAAGAAATACTTTTCATGTGTATCAAAGAAGGCGCGTAGGTGCAGTTATTTTTCGGCTTTCTTAATGATACGCTGCATTAATTATATGCATTTATGACAAATCATGGCAAATGACATGGTCATTATTTAAAATCGGATATCATTTTAATAGTAACTAACCTTTAATACATATGTGTAAAGTATGGAATTGGGTGTTATAAAATACACACGATAAGAATTCCATATGGGATGGCCTTACAATTAGCGCGTGATTGTTTTGTCTGCGTTTTGGCACCTTTTCGGGCCCAATTATAGCGCTGATTATGTTTGTCACGGCTTTGAGGCTTTTACTCCATAAGATATACGGTGCCAATTAGCGCAGATTATGTTCATGTCGCGTCAGGTTGGGCATTTTCCATGGAGTTAGAAATATGGTGAACAATGGCAATTTGTGCCCTTAACTAGCGCAAATTATGTTCATTATCATAGGGAATAATATGTGCCCTTAAATTGCTGCGGATGATGGTCTTGTCCGGGTCAAGGGTCACTTTCCCATGGAATCTAGAAGTTGTTAAATTACTAATAACGTCATAAGAAATAATGTGCCTTTAAATACGCGCAGATTATGATTATGTCTGGAGTCATATTGTAAAAATGTTGATATTTTGCATAGAAATTGTCCAAACCTGAAGCGGATCCACTTTTCTATCACCGACGATAAAATGAATGGTATCTGTAGAGATCAAAAGAAAGTGTCTTATTTACAGCAAATTCTTGTGGAATGCCGAATATCATGCCATCGAAATACGAATCCAAACCTTGAACATGAGCAAATAATGATTCTACTTACCAAATGTTCCAATTTGCGAAGTCTGACCCTTCAAGGTTTTAATCTGTCATCAGCTGGTTTACAACAGCTATCAACACACTCACATTTACGAGAAATTCAATTGCTCAATTGTAGAATGGAATCTAGAAGTTGTTAAACTACTAATAACGTCATAAGAAATAATGTGCCTTTAAATACGCGCAGATTATGATTATGTCTGGAGTCAGGGGCATTTTTCTTTGGTATGAGATACTTAAGAAATCCCATAGAGGATATCCTTTACAAATAAACCAAATGATCTCTCGGTTGGCATAGAACATGGCCACCACAAAATGTTGGTTGTCTCTCATGTTTGTTTTTGAGTTCAATGACAATGTAAAACTTATATACAACATTGTACTATTGAAAAAGTTAATGAGTTGAAATATCAAGGAGTTAAATTTGATTGCAATATGTCACGTTCTTCTCGCGTTGATTATTTATCCACAAATGTGTCAAAAAGAATTGGTATTAATAGGCGTCGTAGGTATTTTCTTCTACATCACCCTCTTGTTCTGTTATCAAATGCTCTTGTAACCCCCAGTTTGGATTATGCTAGTTCAGTGTGGTGTAATTGTTCTCTTGAATATCAATGAAGGCTTCAGGTTTTTCAAAAATAATTTAGCTAGAATAATTCTATATGCTGATATTAGGACGCCAGTAATAGATATGTTAAACTCACTTGGGTGGCTCCAACTATGATGGAAAGATCATATGCTTATTCTTACATTTAAATGTTTAAGAAATCTTAGTCCTACAATATTCATCATCTCAGTTTGAATGTGTTCATAATACTCATTCTCATGTAACCAGAAATCATTCTTCTAACACATTGATTGTTCCAAATACAACATTATATGTAATTCTGGTTTGCGTACATTTCATGTCAGAGCTGCTCATATTTGGAACAGTTTATCACCAATGATTCGAACTGATATGGAAAATATGTCTTTAGACAATTCAAAACAAATGTTCTCATTTCATGTTAGTCTAGTTTATGAATTCCTAGTTGTCATTGCATTTTTTTGTTTATATTATATCTATCTTATATTGTATCACATACAATATTATACTGTATATTATGTTTTGTATTGACCGAGGGCTTGCATGGAAAGCAGTGCTGGTCACTGAAGTTGTTACCCTCAATGAAGAAAGAATAAACTAAACTATGTTTTTTTGTTTTATCATGTTTCTTACTCCTTACTTTGTTGTGTCTTGCTTTCTTTTTATTTACAACATAAGTCATTTATCTTTTTTGTGGAATAAAAGGTAGCACTGAAAAGGGACGGTTTGGGTTTTCTTTGGTTCTTCTGAAGTGAGTTTACAGTGCTGCTATGCCCTCTACCTGGTTGTCTACCTGACGAAGACATGTGTCAACCCTGGCCTCATTGCATCAATTGCGTTGCGTACCATCATTGTGCGCCGGATACTTGCGAATGCAGCAGTAATACCCAGCAAACATAAAACGTTTTACAAAAAAGTTGTATTGTTTTATTTTCGGAATTTGTAAATTTCAATATTCCTTGAGCAATGTAAAACAAAAAACATGAAATAAAACCTTAATGAAGATCCAAAATGTAGGTATATTTTCACTCAAAAAAGTAACAACTTTGGTAAAAATTCGTAGCGTAACTATACGAGGCCTTAATTTAAAGAGCATGGTATCTTTTTCATTTTAATTGTGTATTACTGTGTTTTGATTGTAAATCATCATGTAATTCAACCATTTGGCTGCCATTTTGTGTGATATAAATAAATATACTTATAAGCAACCTAAAATTATTTTCCCCGGTCTACGGATATTGCACACACCCGCATTGTTTGTACGATCACTATACAGTTCTGCGTGCCGTTCATATTTCCTGATAATTAATCAAAATAATAATGTACTCTTTTAACAGGTGGATCTAGGTGTAATCAGTCATTCACACAATTGCGTGTTGGCATGGTATCCATCGTCGCAACCGGTGTGGCAGGTGCTCCTTAAATTAGGGGCAGAAAAACTCCTGTGTTTTCATTCTGAGATTTCTATTATAGTACTGAGTTTTGAAAATACAACGTGGATTTTATCATTCTCATATTTTTTTTTATTACAGTGCTGAAAATTATTACGGCATAGATATATCATTCTTATGTTTTATATTATAGTACTGTGTTTAATTCTTGTTTTCTATACTAGTGTTGTGTATGTGCTGTGTTTAGCAAATGCAGCATGTTTTTTTCATGTAGTGTTCTACTGGATTGAGCGTTTTGAGCGTTTCGACAGTATTGTTTGTGGGATATGAGAGCACATCAGACATATCGAATTACATTCTGAATACGAAGAATGTCTTTCAAAAGTATCAACTTTTAATCATTTGCCATAAAATGTGTATTACATTGCAAATTTATACAATAAATACTGTCCAAACGTTCATACCCCATCCCTTAAAGTCCGTGATTTTGAAAAATAATATAGCATGGATTTCCAGAACACAGCACGAAGAAAACACAGCATTAGGCCTATTAGAAAAACAAAAATGTAAACATTTTCAAAACACAGCATGAACACACAGCAAATTGAAAATACAGCATGGATAATCATTCTTATTTTTTTTTATTATAGTAGTGTGGTGTTTTCGTGCTGTATTTTGAAAATATCTTTTAATTTAGTGCTTATCATCACTATAGTCAGTCCGGTCCGACTGCCTGATCAGGAAATACTGCCGAGTCAGGCAGCATGTTGCCTGCGCAGGTAACACAGGCTTTGGTAACCCTTCCAAATTTGACAGAGTAAGGACTAAATTGTTGATGGTAATTTTATAAAAGATCGGTGGACATTTTACTTTGACACACATGAGCTACATGTAAGTTTTTCACCGGGCGAAAAAAAATCCGCCGGGAGGAAAATAATTTAAATAACAAAACAATTTCTAACGGTTTTTTAAAACTTTGATTTAAATATGCAAATTACCTTTATTTTAACTAAAATTGATAAAAAATACTACTGATTGTACATCCATTGATAAATTTATATATTTTACCTATACTTTTTTACTCTAAACCAAGAAATAACGGTATATTATAAGATGTTTCTATTTGAAATAGAGCATTGCATTGTGGAATGCTCTATTTCCATGCTGCCTGCGGACTCGGCAGTATTTCCTGATCAGGCAGTCGGACCGGACTGATAATAGAAAACATAAGAATTAAAAGGGCATTTCGTGATCCACAGCCTCATCCCCCCATTCTTTTCCAAAAAAGTTGAGATTTTTATACCACTGGATACCTCTGGCTACATAATGTTTATGTACCAAATATTTCTTGCAGATTAATTCGTTTAGCAAAAATATCGCCAAATTTGAATTTCGTTCTGGTGCACCAGAACGAAATTACAACAATGGCCTATGGAGTAGTGTAATACACACAATCATGCATAACTCGCTAACGCAAAACCGGTATCAACTGAAATTTTGGGAATGAGCTGTTTTCGTGGATATCTACTGAAAAATGTCATAAAAAGAGGACGCTAGGATCACGAAATCGTCCTTTAAATCAGCTATAGTGCTGTGTTTTCGTGCTTTGTTTTGAATATACAGCATGGATTTTCAAAATGACTCAAAATGAGTTACGGGGTCAATACAAAGTAATTCTGTAACAAACACATGCACCTAATAACCATAATTTGCTTTAAAACAATTAAAGTCCAATACGTAACAAAATCGAAGGAAAACACTGTCAAATAGAACAAAAACAACAACAACAAAAAAAAACCGAAAACAACAACACAGCCCAATACGTAACAAAACCATTTGTTTACTACAGAGGGAGAGAGTATAAATACTTAATTTTAATTAGATATTAGTGATATTACGTATTTGGGCGGGATGCTTTATTGTTTGCCATTCCAAATTTAGGTTTGCGAGTTTTGCATGATTATGTGTATTACACTTCTCCATAGTCAATGCGTTGTAATTTCGTTCTGGTATACCAAAACGAAATTGAAATTTGACGATATTTTTCCTAAACGAATTAATCTGCAAGAAATTTTTGGTACATAGACATTATGTAGCCAGAGGTTTCCAGTGGTATAAAAATCTCAACAAATAAATAAAACACAACAACAACCCCTCAAAAAACAAAACAAAAAACAAAACAAAAACAACACAAAAAACAAAACAAAAAACAAACCCCCCCCAAACAGCAAACAAACACGTCGATTCGTGGTAACCACAATTGCGACGTTTCCCACGCTCATTTGTATTTTTGGTAGCTCCTCAAGTCGACAACTTTATTTCAATTGTGGTTAAAATGCCTAACACGGGTGTCCATCTAAAAGTAACCCAGAAACTTGACTCCAAAATTAGCCATGACGTGCTTCTTTACATAATCAGTCCAGGAGAACGCCAAATATGGATCAGGAGTATTACATAATAATACCCTGCTATGACAATAGCTGCACTAGGTTAATCGTATAATCTCCTTATGTGGTTAGCATGGCTGGGCCAGGAAATCCACAAGGTCAGCCAATGTATGTACATGTATTCGGTACATGTGCCATATCTTTTACAATGGGTGATAAATTTCTGGTTTGTTTTATTTCAAAACGCAACAGTCGATATTCTAAAGCCTGGTCCAAATCCAAGAGAAGAACCAACTCTAGTAATTTATGTGGTTTCAAATTATATCGGCCGTTGCCTTTTTGATAGAAATGGTGTTTGTTGATGTGCACAGTTTCCCATTAGATCATAACATGCTGTTGTACATCCAAGGTCTAAGGTCTTTTAATCCATATTTGGCGTTGTTCTGGGACTGATAATGATCTGGCTTGTACTTGTGATAAGGAGAGTGAGAGCCCGGGGTGAGAGTCCATAATAAAAATATTCTTCTGAACAGAGATTGTATGATTCATGAAAATTGTTTTGGCAACCAAAGTTATACAAAATGTCTTTCTTGTTCTGCAGATACTTGAAAAGTGATTTTTAATTTTTTTTAAATTAAGGAAGAGGATGATATGTTCATGTATCACACATTGCCCATCCCTAATAGAGTTATCAACTCGATGTTTCTATAGAGATGTTTCTATAGTTTCTATAGAGATGTTTCCTGTCTTAACACTAATGTTTAACGGTATTAACATTCTGTTCACCTGCGTTGAGAAGGGAGTATGGTTACTCTGCTACGGCTAGAACAGTTATTCGGCGATTGCTGGAGACTATAATAATCAGTATACATTTTTAACGAATATTATTCGTAATGTGACCACAGAAATATCTAGTGAATTTGATCTCTGGGTTGGCATTTCGTGAATATAGACAATATAATATTATGTTTTTGCATATAAATTGACTCGAAATGATCGTGAAAAGAATATATTCGTTATTTGGTTTATTAAGTTTCGGAAGCGTGGTATCATTGTTATGGATGACTTCAAACAATCCGGTTAATAAGAATGTAAACCACGGGGAATTGATTGTGGAGAGGTGCAAAACAGCAGCGACTATGAAAAATCCGGTCATTACGAATTGTAAGTATAGTTAAACCAGTACCCAACCAGGGCAATGAGAGGATTCACATAAAGAATTGGATACTTAGAGAATAAAGGTATTGTTTTTAGCCGCTGTCGTGCATATATCGTCTCATATAGTAGTGATGTCACAGTGGTTGCACAATAATTCTGCCACACTCGGCATGCAAGAATAAAAGTGAATTGAAAAGGGCACGCTTCAAAGTTAGCCAATTTTAGAAAACATCCATGTCGAAAAATGAATTTCCTCACATGTGCTATTTATCCCAGTTGTTTGAATTTTTAATATATGGTGTGTGAAGCCTTTCCGAGGCTACCATCGGGTCCTCAAAAATATTGCTTTGTTTAAGAACTATTCTCTGTTTTATGGGTTTTTAAAGATCGCTCATAAATCAGTAAATATAGGGCTATTGAAATTATTTCCGACGAATGGCACACTTGAGGAAAACTAGTTGAAACATAACATTATCAAAGAGATTTTGTAGGGAGTAGTATTTCAAACCACAATAGCTGTAAGCCATAGTGTGTTTGTCCAAGACCACAATATTTTTGTCCTCCCATGTTAATCCAGATAACAAAATGTTTATTTAAAGTCTCATCAATGCATATAGTACGGCCGATATCATTATTTTAAGTTAAACAACGAGGCGAAGCCGAGTTGCTTTACGCCTAAAATTATGAAGTTGCCGGGGGAGGGGGGTCAAGTCGGTTACTCCTTGGCTCAAAACACCAGGACAAAATTGACCAAATGCCCGGTGTTTGGCCACAACTGTCATAATTCTGATAAATTTTAGCGTTAAAATTGCAAACTTTGCGGGAATTATTACAGTGCAGACTACAGTCATCTATGCATTCATCATCAATTTATGCCACTGCTGCCCCCATTGACATAAGAGATCATGCTGTAATGTCTACTTAATTGGGGGGCGTGTGTGTTCATTACCTTGACCCGTTAAACGGCTCTCGGCGGCACTGTCCATTTATCTTTAAACACCAACTTAAAGATGATCTCCTTGACACTAAGGAGCTATAATTATAGTTTCAATGTCCATAGCGATTTCTAATCTTTTGGAGGTACGAACAGTCAAAATCGCCTGAAAAAACAAACATGTGAGGATGAACAAGGAGGTCTTTCGGAGCTGCGAAATCAAAAAAGGGGGTCTTTCCGGGGGAACATGGTCATTGTGTCAAGTGTCCCCCACCCCGGACTTTTTTAGCCTTCGCTAGGTTGATAGTAGTTACCTGCTTTATAATTATTTGTACCTAATTGATAAGCTCCGTCTCGCTTCCGGGGACAGTTTATAGAAAATTTATACTTGACTAGTATATAGGGATGCCCACTCTCAATACAGTTTCCACTAGAACGATTTTTCATTTACTGTGTGCGTGCACTCACACACGTATTGTCTATGGAGAAACTGATCGATACAAGAAATCCCAGGCATGTTAAATGGCGTACATACTTGTTTTGATCCAAATGTAGGCCTATATCAGGGTGTTTCAAGAAATTCCTGATTCCACCAGAAAACATTCACCAAACTTTTTCCTGTTTGGTCAGTAAATAGAGAGGACCTTCCTGCATGAAAAGATCAACTTTTTTTAATGAAAAATTTAATGAGATGAGAACTACAACAGGTTGAAGTGACACCATTCCGTGCATCAGGTGTTCAAACGCAATTATCTCCGAATTTGGAGTGAATCAGACAAGCAAACTTACATACTCATAAAATTTAACTATTTATGAAGACAAAATGTGTAGGATGTTAAGAAATTTAAGAATGTTTAAGCCTACCGCGGCCCATCTCAAATCATGCACTTCCCGTGCACTTCTCACTACCATGTCCATTTCATAGGGAGTATAAAAACCGGGGACCATCATGGCTTCCATGCACACAGTGTATTGCTCAATGTAGTAAAGATAACCTTCGAGTTGGAGCAAATTTCTCAAAATTGGTAGTGATTAATGTTACCAAACTTATGCCATGATGAAATATAATAATTTTTGAAGATAAAATGTGCTGACCGTAAAAGATTGAACAATGTTTAAGACTACCGCTTTTCATTTGAAATAATGCACTTATTGTTCATCTCCTCTATGGAGATATTTTCCATGGCGGCCATCTATGATCATGCTTGAGGTTTCAACAAACAAACCATGGGTTTTGAGGTCTTATAGTTTTTGTTGTATGTCAACAAAATCGATTAAATTTTCAGGATGATCTTATTTTCATGTTGTTATAAGCAAATATAATGTTCCAGATAAGATAGTTAATAAATACATTAAGAAAAAGTACCTTAAAGTTGCACTTTCTGTTAGTATTCCTTTTGGACTTTAACTTTTTAACATGTTCTAGCAGCCCTATATAAAACCGTGACACTCGAAAGGCCATATCTCTGGAATGAAACGTCCGATTAAGATTATTTAAACGCCAAAATGTTTCTTTCATCAATTCCCATCCAATACACTTCTAGTGCCCGTTTCTATTCATCGTTATGTATTCTTCTCCCGTGCATTATTTTCGCGAACTACCCTTCACAGCCCAAATTATATAAACCTGCACGCTAAACAATGCATTATCTAAAACCTGCACGCTAAACAATAGATTCTAGATAATACGTGCACGCTCAAATACTAGAAATACTACTTTCACATAACCATATAGTAGAGTTAGGTGACGCTTTCGACACAGAGGTCACATAACTATTTGTCTGTTCGATATATATACCATCAAAAAAGTACGAATATACATTCTGTGGTGTTAAAATGGTATAGTAACAAACGGTGTTCTATAATAAGGTACAATTACCGAATAGGGTGCAACTCGCTAGACTTGAGTCCAGTCCTCGTTTACGGAGTTTAGGGTTAGGGTTTAGGGTTGGGGTAGGGCAGTCTTGTAATAAGACTAGTAGAGTTGCACCCTATTCGGCAATCGCTCGTGCAAATATCATTGTCATAAATTATGATTAATGACCTCAAATAAATTAAACATCAAATGAGAATAATCGAGCTTCTATTAATTAAAAAGGGCCAAAAACAGGTGGATCATAATTATACAAGATGACACCATTGCAAAATATTCAGCATTTTACAAATGAAATACATGTAGGCCTATATCTAAAATAACATAGCCGGGCCAGGAAACACACACTAGCGCATAATATCATGATCATGCTTTATAATACCATAGGCCTTCAAACACATGTGTTTGAAGGCCTATGATAATACTGAACAAATTGTTAAATCCCAATGCAATGTCGTGTGTTTTAATATAAGTAGTAGATTTTAAAGTTCAAATTATAGAGCTATAAAGTCCAGTTGATATTGATATGTTTTTCCTCTCATCTCAATTCACCGTAGTACTAGTCGGACATCTAAATCGATCGTTTCCAGTTGAACTGGTTCAGTGATCTCTGTGTTCCAAACCACGATATTAAATGATCACAACATAAAGTCAATTGGTTACAAACCATGCGTGAATAAGTTACTAAAGTATGACGTATGGTGCAATCGATACCATTGATAGCTAACTTATACATGGATTGATTTTCTTTACCAGTTAAATGCTACGTAGCTGGTCAATGTCCTGACGGTGTTTTTAAAATGTAAGATATTTTCCCTAATATTAAAACTAATATAATGAATGCAGCAATTAATATTGCCTATTGTTTTAATAGGCCTACACTCAAAAGTGTATGACGGATAATGTATCGTGCAAATGCATTCGTCAAGATATTGCACTTGCCATGGAGTTATTGCATTTAGCTCTTGAGCCTATCGGCTCTCGAGCTAAATGCAATAACTCCACGGCGCGTGCGATTATCTTGACGAATGCATTGCACTTAGTTCATTATCCTTATCATAAGTTAGGTCTGAATCAATTTAAAAGTACTTCAATTTTTAGTGGACATGCCTACGTAATAATTTGCCTCCGTGATAACGACAGGCCATTGAAATATCACGGCAGTGTATACAATAATCATCACCTGCTCAAAATATCGATACCGGTACGTTTCAAGTGCAACAAAACGAAATCGTATTCAATACAGTTTCCTGTGTAAAGTCCATGATTTCTTTATCATTTAATGCTTTGTATAACAAGTGTCATCGTTTGTTTGTTTGTTTGTTTTCTTCTTTTGCCTGGGTTACTCATTCAGTGGATGTTTTAAGGTATCCTCTGTTCTTCCATGAGGCCCAGGGGTCACATAAAAATATACATTAAAATACATCAAAATAATGAAACAAAATATTTAAATACATAGGATACATAAATATATAATCATACACAATCATGAATTTAAAATGGGGGAAACTAACCCATATTTTACATATTATAAAATACATATTATAAAATACATAACCAACACAGCGTATCAAATTTAACTACAAATTGTTTTTATCAAATATAAAATTAAGAATTCAGAATTTTTTCAAGAAAGAAATTTCAGATTTCAGATTTCCATTATACTTGCCAAATACAGCATAAAAGACATGTTTTGGAAACTAAATAATTTACACAGTTTAAGATTTATGACAAAATAGAATTTACATGACAAGACAATTCATCGTTATATGGTTATACGTTATTTAGTCCTACTAGGTTTAATGTTCTTGCTATAATTCATTTATTTATTTTCCTTAACCGTGGAACTACAAAGGGGGGTGCCAACAACCCCTCCCCTATGATTTTGTTATCCGTAATAAAAAAATCGACCTAAGCTAATCGTAGATCCCATGGTTTGCGCTCATTTGGGTGATAAATCTTTAACCCCAGCACCTTTACGCTCGTTTGTTGTGTAATATGTAAATATTTGTTCCAGTGTTGTTTTGATTATTATTATTACTTTGTTTTTGCAATTTTCCGTTAGGTTCTTTTTTTTCGTTTGACCAAGTGAAAAAAAAATCTAATGCGCAAAATATGCCGTCTAAAACGAAATGCGCGCTACGGCAAGCAAACATGTTTTTTTTTGCCTAAAGGTCATGAAAATATTTTTCAATACGTTTTATATGTAAACACACATTGAGTCAAAATACATTAAAAGCAACAAGTAAATTTTTTTCTTTGTGTTTCAGTTTATAAAATACCAAACATCAATCCGTGTCCATCGATGAGAAATGCATCAATTTCCGCAAAGACAGATGTAATGAATTACAAAAAGGCGGCAGTAACTATGTTGACATATCTCCATAAAATCACTCTAAAATTGCCTACTGAATTGATGATTTCTTTTCACATGTGGCTGGTATATTTGCAAAACCCAGAACCCATGAGGTTGATAATATGGTGCTCTTCAGGTAGGTAATTTACAGGGTGTCCGTAAAAGAAGTGTACTGTCAGAAACTTCAATGAATATTTTGGATGTTGTATTGCCCAAATCAAACATAATTAAATACTTGATGCATTTGCCCAGTAAAATAGCTTTAACCGCCTGGACACTACTGGTCATCTACAACATTTCTGATTGGTTGATAACTTGAACTGCTCATTTCAGTTGCCAATTACAACTAGGCTTTAAACAATTTTTGGTCAAACTTGCATTTACAGATAACCTTATTAATACCCTCCTTGATTGGTTCAAAATTGGAGACAATATTCATTTTCGGCAATCGGCAGGTAGTTCTCATGGGGTTTACTTTTTGAATTGTGAAAATATCCCGTTTCGTTCTTTAAATAATTAGAAAGTTACAAAAATACCTCATTTTTTTAAATTTCTTCTACGGATTCAAATATAAAGTATCTGGATTAGCAATCACTGAGGATGAGGCGTCTATCATATCTATTAAATAATTATATTAGTTGTCTCACGGAATGGATTAAAAATGACGGGTGATTGTCAAATTGTTATAATTCAAGAATGGAGCTCAGTGCCAGAAGTGGGTAATAGCTGCTCTGGGAACATTTGACAATGTACACACAATATTGTATTCATCTACACATGACCGCTATTGTACTTACCCACTCTGGCACTGAGCGGTCGAATTGGGTAGGTATATGTAATATATCGTCAGCCTGTTACGATAATTGCCTTAGTCATTGTTTTTTAATGTTGAGAACTAAGTACAAAATATGGCCCAAACATGCATTTAAACTTTCATATATTTATTCACCAATCTTTGCACAAGAACAAATGATAATGAGACAAAATAAAGGGAATAATAATTATAAATAGGATGATTATGTAACTGATGAATGCTTGAACTATATTTTGAATAGGCAATATTCGCAGCAGGGTGACGATATGTCTTATTTCTCAACAACATCAACCATTTCATATAGTTCAACTTGATTCGAGCTGCTTCTATACCATATGAGACCATACACTACGAATCAGCCGTAAAGTCAGCCCGGTCAATTGTTTTTATTTCGTGTTTAGAAAATATATATCATAAGCTTTAAAATGGTATATCATTTGACTTCAAACGATATCCAGAAGCAGGGTTATGGTTTGTTGAACTCTGCTCCTTCAACAAAATGGTACCTTTTTTTCGGTTCTACGTGTGTCTCGTTTTCCACATTGCTGGTAATAAATATCAAATAGTCATAATATGCGGTCATTTCAAATCATCCCCAAGTCAACGAGGTTCAGGAATGTCTTCTCATTGTTAATTGTTTGTTATACATACCTAGACAAAATACAATGCTTTGTAACCCACCACTTGAAGAGGATTTAGCAAAAGCAAACAAAGACTAGAGCTATTTAAGGATTCTATAGGAATATATTATTGATTGATTTAAACGGTGTTTGACTCGTGTCAAACAAATTGAGGTACCTATGAATACGACCTCAACTTCATTTGAAACTGTAACTCAGAATACAACTTGCCGACTTTACGGCTCATTCGTAGTGTATGGCCACATATGGCTGCCAAAATGGCAACCATTTGTCTATTATATAAGTTTAATAATACAGAAAAATATGCTTGTGAAAAAGCTACCAAAACCAACCAAAACCAAGATGATTGACTAAATGCTAGCGCTACAACAGCAACGTTTTTTTTTATATAATTATGGCAACCACTTTGAATCTTGAATTATATTGTATCCACATGATATAACAACATTAATGGAATTGAAAAATATGGATTATTTATTACAAAGGAATACGCAAAAGAAACGTGAAATATTGAGTAAAGCATGACTTTTAGATGTTAAATATCAAGATGGCGTATGATGTACTAAGTGTAAAAATATGCTTTGCATGATTCTAATAAAAACTTTCTACTCAAATACACAATGACATGTTCATCTTTTGTTTCAACTTTCACAGATTCTTGTACAACAAAAAAACGAAAAAGAACGTTTACGATGAAGTTATGCTAACACAGCGAAACACGGGAAATACATCATATGGAGGCGTAGAACTCCCCAAGGTATACACATTATAGTAGTCAATCCAAACTTAAACAAGATCGCTTTTCTAAAGCAGTATTCACACTCTAAAAATCTGTGTTGTAATCTGTAAAACTACATAACTTACCGCAAGAATATGAAGATTGAAAGCTAAACACTACACATTTTTGACGAAACATTTTCAGCAACTTTACTGCCGTAAACAGCTACTTTCGACTATATTTATAAATACGTATTTATAAATACGCACATGACCCGTTGGCACGACATAGCAAGATCAGCAAGCGTGACCAAATTCTAATGTCATCAAAAGCAACATCTTGAAAATATTTTCCGACGGAAAAATATATATCGACGGAAACGTTTATAATATAATCACAAAGTTTTACAAAGTAGCATTCCAATGTACAGGAAGACCACCGCTATGAAGAAGGTCATGGTCCAAAAGATAGCAAGAATTTCTTTTGAAAAAATGACCAGGTGTCTTGTTATGATAGTTGGATAGAACACCCCATGGGACATCTGAAAAGTGATGTCTTGAGTGTCGTGAGCGGTGGAGCGTGACATCAGAGGTCAATGACCTCAAATTTGACCTGTTTTCCTGTATAATTCGTATTATGCATGCCATTTATTAACAACAGCCTCGATTTTCACATTTTTGGTGTCTAATGAAAGATATTGAAATTATCTATCAAACAAAACCAATATCAGTGAGATTTAATAATGTTTCGACCCTAATTTTGAGCCAAAAACGTCAAAATTTAGCATTTTTACCCATATTTTGCAAATTGACCTGACATAAAACTTATAATTTCCTGAAAAGCGTGGGTGCATTACTTTAAGATTCTTACTCAAAAACTGACCCATTATGTTCACAAAAGATGACCAAAACAATGTGTGTGGGTAAAGACCTCTTGCCTACAAGCTGTTATTACAGCGCGGAGCTGGTCACGTGCGTAAATACGTATTTATTAATATAGTCGAAGCATACTGGTAAAGCACTACTACATTTTTACAGTAGGCTTAGTATTTCTGATATGAAATATGAAATTGGTTAATTTTTTTTCAAACCTGATTTTTTTGGCATATTTGTAATGTTACACATGTCCAAACTTACACCTAAATGGAATCAGCCAGATTCGTTGTGTTTGTAGGACAACAAAACAAAGTTCGACATAATGCCATAATTCAAGAATTATGACATTATGTCCTCCCATAGAATTGCGTGTGAAACGGCCAAAATAACCAGCAGGGTTTCTTTCGATTTACCTTGTTATTTCAGCTCAAAATAGACAGGGACCTTCCAAATAATTATTACTATCATTATTTCAGCATTTTCAGTATACAATAACACATTTAAAATTTGAAAGAAATCGTACATTAAGGCTTTAAAATGACGAACAATATGAGACCATTTTCATTGAAATCGGAGCACTTTCATATTTTGATCTCTGTGGCCGCTTTTTAAATATGTATGACTTACCGTAAATCATATCGTTTCCTACACATTCTTTTCTGATTTACTGCATCATAACACCTCTTCCAACTAAACTAGTACACACCTTATTATTATATATTTATAGAAGAACCATGTATTCAAAATATACTTGTTTTCAAGGTTCTAAGCCTAAATATTTTTCCATTATTTTCAGGAAAGTCTCTTTCCAAAGCCACCGTATAAATCATGCAGTGTTGTCGGCAGTAGTGGGATATTATTAGGATCAAAATGCGGTAGACTTATCGATGAAAATGACTACGTGTTTAGGTATGATTTGAACAAATACAATTCGATCTCCTCCCCTATACTCTGCACGGTTGTTTGAAATAGAAAAAAAAATATTGGTCAGGCCTTAAACTGAAGAGTGGGCTGTGGAAGACAAACAAACAACCTTTTTCTTTGGCCTAACCAAAGGGACTACCCAGCAAACACAAAACGTTTTCGACATAATTCGCAAAAGGTTATAAAAGGTTGTCAGAAAACGTTTAAATGTCGGGTTATATAAAGGGTACATTAATGGTATAAAACGTTTTCATAACATTAAATAACATTTTGTTGGTAATTTACTGCACAGCAAACACGTATGTTTACAGAAAACATTTAAATGTCGGGTTATATAAAGGGTATAAAAACGTTTTAATAACATTCCAAAAACATTTTTGAAAACTTGGCACAAATCATTCTAAACAGAATGTTATTTTGGGGTTGAAAAAATATTTTGCAAAAAATGTTTGCCCAAAATATTTGCAATAACGTTTTTAAAATGTTTTCACGACCTTTATATAACCCGACATTTAAATGTTATTAAAACGTTTTGTAAAAAACATTTTAAGAACATTTTTGTGTTTGCTGGGTGCAAATATTTTAACATAATGTTATTTAAGTGTTGACAAAATATTTGGCCAAAATGTTTGTAAAAATAGTTTAAATGACATTTCGAAAACATTAAAAAAAATAATATTGTTGTAGTGTGTTTTCATACAAAACGTTTTAAACGATTTCATGACCTTTATATAACCCGACATTTTAATGTTATTGAAACGTTTTTACCTAAACCAAAACCCAAAATATAACTTATTTAAAACGGTTTAAAAACGTTTTTGTGTTTGCTGGGTAAGTAATTATTACATGTTTTTCATTTACAATTTTGATTTTCTGAGTAATAAACCCGTAATTAATCAAATTTCCAGCCGCATTCTTCATGAACTTGTGGAATATATCTCTTTTGATGTATTCCACAAGTTAATGAAGAATGCGGCTGGAAATTTGATTATTTATGGGTTTATTACTCAGCAAATCAAAATTCCAAATGAGAAACATGTAATAATGACTTAGGCCCTTTGGTTATGAGGGTGACGGTATGCAAAATTGGTTTCATTATTAACTAAATGCAAACTATAGCTGGCGCTGAATCATATTTCCTAATTTCCAAGGGTAGGTGATCAATACTGATGGAATAGGTGAAAACAGCAACAACAATTTTTTATAAAAATATTTTGTCAACAAACAAAGGAATTATCGTATTTAAAGCTTAAAAGATCATTTCAAGTAACTAAATAGCGGCACCAATCTTGTCATAAATAGATCATTGTTTTAAAAAAAAAGCTTTAAAGATTGCTGTGAAAGTAAATAATTTTGTTAATAAGGGGAAAAAAGTTGAAAATTACTTCAAACCATCTGTTTACATGAAACCACTTTTAGCTGTTTACGCCTAAAAGTCTCCTCTCATTTTTGCTCCTCTGCTCTGCTCTGCTCTGCTTTCCTCTCTCCTCTCGTCTCGTCTCCTCTCGTCTCCTCTCTTCTGCTCTGCTCTGCTCTGCTCTGCTCTGCTCTGCTCTGCTCTGCTCTGCTCTGCTCTGCTCTGCTCTGCCTCCTCTGCTCTGCTCCTCCTCTGCCTCCTCCTCTCCTCTCCTCTCCCTCCTCTCCTCTCCTCTCCTCTCCTCTCCTCTATTCTCCTCTCCTCTCCTCTCCTCTTTTTTCATCTTGACTAAAGTACTCCATCTTGTTCTTTTTTATTTGATCAAATTAATTGAATGTCAGATTCAATTTGGCTTCCATAGCAGGATTTGAAGACGATGTTGGCAGGAAAACTAATGATGACTACATTGAATCCATCTATATTTAGTAGGTACGTGAAAGTTTTAAAATACATTCTCTTTACACGTCTATGATTAAAAAGTGAATGAATGCTGTGAAAAAATAGAGAATGCGTGAAGGACTTAGGGCAAACTATTATTTTATATTCAATAAGCTGAAAATGTACAATGCAGCTCACAGTGTAACCAACAAAGAAGCGAAGGTACATGCCGCTTCATCTATGTAGATGATATTGGTACAGTTGTCCAAGATAGTGACATTAGTGCTGTTAAAAGACAGATCTATTGCAAAAACAAGTTATCGCCATTCGAAGAGAATAATTATTACATTACAAGTTGACACTCGTTGCAATTTTTTTTATTCGTATTTCTCCTGAAAAAGAGAAATTGTGTTTGTAAATTCTGTCTCGTACACCAATTTACGGTCCTTCCCCCGCTCGAAGCAAAATCAATTTCTATGGCAGGAGACTGGTGACGTCACAGCAAATGAAGAGTCATGTTATATAAACATAAGCTCTGGATATGAGCTCTTTTGACATTCAGTCATGTGTATAATATGCGACCTTGTTCCACGAGAAATCGGGAAAGTGCGAACAAAAGGCAATTGAAATGGTTAATTTGCATAATAAATAAAATATCGATATACATCACGCTCAAATTATAAAATTGCACGGTAAAATTGGTCTAAGATATATTTTTATTATTTAGTCCAAATATTTCTCAAAAACTTGATATACATATGAATCACAATTTACTAATATATAAAGAAGAAGCGACTGATTTTATCCATATGTTTAAAAACCATTAAATTTGTAACACTTGATTAGACTTTTTTCTGAGGACAACAACAGTATACGTTCTGTGCATTGAGAGCGTTTACAGTCCCTTTTCTCAAAACAGGCACATCTCATTTCATAACGTCAACTTTTTTCTAGTTCAAATCTGTCTCGTTCGAAGGAACTCACCGCTTAAGTTGGTTTTTGCGGAATATCAATTTTAAACGTGTTATTTTCTCAAAAAATGAGTCATTTTCATTATCTTCATAATATTAACTTGCCAATGATATGATGTTGTCCTAGCAACACATATGACCTTTAAAGACAGACTCCCAAAGGATCTCAATAAACTGACTAAGCTAAGCTAAAGAACTGTTTACTTTTTAGTAGAAGTATGAGAATTTCCACACATGAAGTACTAGGTGCATTGTTCGAACCCTTACGGTGCCTATTACGCTCTTGTGGAAAAAATTGAGTTAGTTTGAAATTCCCCTGGACAAGGAACTTACTGCTAATTGTCTCGTTGTAACCCGTACGAAACTCGGGAGCTGATCCTGGTTGCGAAGGTTATTTGTGGAATGTCTAGGGTGTGCGCTCTTGAAGCAGCAAAGACCCTGAATTGTTGTTAAATGGTTTATGGAATGATGTGGGTCCTAGTGGTCAGCAACAATCTGTGTGCTGAGGCTTGTGGATATCACACTATAAATCACTGCGCTTTTTTTGTTGATTTTAATGTCATACAGGGGTCAAAAATTTTGACAGATATACCAAATTACTGATCACAAGGATTAAAAACATATACAGATTTTGTGCTACCTCGACATGGACTCAATCGATCCTTTTTGAGTTTAGGTATATACAGGGGTCAAAGAAATTAAACATGCTACATATCCATTAAAACGATATTCATATTATTCTTCTGTCCCTATCATCGCAACAGTGTAACATTTGTGCCTGTAGAATCAGTCAACTTTGTTTTAGAAGGACATGAGTTTTGAGAGAACCATTCATGCAATACATAAACGTTCATTCATAGCCCCTCGCAAAAAAGTACGTAGTGTATAATATTGTAATAATATACTTTCTCTAATAACACTAATGTACAAAATATGATTTATTCTGTTTTATCAAATAGATTTGGTCAACTGAATAATGCTTCAAACCGTGGAAATTTCTCACGATCGAAACTGGCTGACCAAGAGGGTTTGATTTGGACGCCAATGACAAACAAATACATAAACAGAACTCTTGACGCCATTGAACTACGGAATGACTCACACATGACTCTAGTTATAGGCAATATGAACCATTTCAACAAAACTGCAGAATTTTGGGAAAGATACGGACTTATACGGACGAAACGGCATCGTCCGACTACAGGATTTTATTTTGCAAGCTGCGCTGTGAATTTATGCTCAGAGGTACACCTGTTTGGTTTCTGGCCTTTTGCTATATCATTGGATGGCCGCAATATTCCTACTCATTATTATGACAATATCAAACTTAATACTAAATTTCACGATGCATTCTACGAAATAAAATTGCTATTGAATATGCATCGATTAGGACTGTTGAAATTGCACATTGAGAACTGCGAAACAGGAAACGTTACGTATGTTCCTCGCAGGCCCATTTCTTGGCGGTCCAAATTTTGGAAATTCCTTGTAAATTAGCAGCACACTAAGCACATTATTTCTTCACTGAACTAACACCAATTCGAAATTCACACATGTTAGAAAAATAATGTTTTGTAAGTATTTTTTAAAATTTTATATAACAAGTGCTTGGAGAAATATATTGTGGAATAAATTTCCAATTTACTGGGACACGGTATCAGGGGTACACTTTTTGATATTTTGTGTGTAAATTGATGTGTCGGTGACCAACTAACCAACTGTGATATAAAATTGGATCGATTGAGCCCATATTTATTGGTCGAGCTATGAGTTTTATAATATTGGACGAGACGTAGTCGAGTCCAATATTTTAAAACTCATAGCGAGACCAATAAATATTGGGCGTAAAGCATCAATTTTATCATTATTATGTTTTGGATCCAATATTTTCACACACTTGGATTCATCAAAGCATAATAATGGGTGCACTTGGAGCGTCGCACTTGGGATGGCATACCCTCAAGGTTCTGACACCTTTTAAACTCTGAGGTATAGTGCAACTTAAAAGTTGCTATACTTGATGCGGATCAATTGGGTGGGGTTGGGGGTGGTGGTGGTGGCGGGTGTGTAAATCCAGCAACTTTTGCGACAGAACAAGTCTACGGTACAAATGTGCACAAAGCTAAAATGGCGAAATATGGCGTGAAGAGCGCCAAAATTTAGCACATAGTCTAAAATGGCCAAATATGAAATTAATTTGGTCAGAAACCAACATAAAGGCGCCAACATGAGGGGGGGGTAACTATATGGACCACCCCTTATCAAAATATGGAGGGATTTATTCTCTCCCCGGATCACGGACGTACATATTGATGCGCACATATGGTGTGAATCTTGCCTCCCGTCCGTGTAGCAGCTGGGGAAGGGGGGGGGGTCTTAACGATTTTCTGGATCCCGTGATCATGAAGGTAACCACATTCAACCAAATAGTTACCACAAAAATGTAGAAAGAGATGAATAATTTGATACATGTAATGCGTACTTAAAAACGCCCAGCCATAGACGAACCAATTTACCTATGAGCTAGACAAAATGGAACACCAATGTTTTTGCTTGCTTGTAACTCTTAACAATCTCCTGATCAACATATCAAAAAAAGACAAAAACGGACGTAGGGGAAATGGTTATTTATTTATTTATTTATTTATTTATTTATTTATTTATTTATTTATTTATTTATTTATTTATTTATTTATTTATTTATTTATTTATTTATTTATTTATTTATTTATTTATTTATTTATTTATTTATTTATTTATTTATTTATTTATTGGTGACCAATCAATGAACTGGCACTGTTCTCTCTTGGTTCCCAGGTGGCACAAAGGCCATACATATAACACACAATAAAAACGGCATATAAAACATTATATCATACGATTGCACAGTGCACACATTACTAAAAATTACATCAAGAGCAATACAATAAAAAACATCATTTAATAAAACAATAATTGTTTTGTGTTCAGTGGTAGGCAAAATGTTAGAGAGAGTGGTTACACGTAATGTTGTCAATTACATGAGAACGAATTGTCTTGTTTCTCCTCAGCAACATGGTTTTATAGCTGGTCGTTCCTGTACCACTCAGTAAAGTTTGCCACCACTGGCTACAAATTCTTTCTCAAAGATCTCCACCAGATGTTGATGTCATCTTCCTGGATGGAGCAAGGCTTTCGATAAAGTCAGCCACTCTTTGCTCCTGGCCAAGCTTCATCGTTATGCTATTTGCGGTCCTCTCTGGCACTGGATTTCCTCATTTCTTTTAGGTCGCTCACAGTGTGTTAAATTCCGAGGGGAATCATCAAATTGGGTTTCTGTTGAGTCCGGGGTCCCTCAGGGTTCAGTCCCGGGGCCTCTGTTGTTTAATCTCTTTGTTTTGGACTTGCACATTTTGTTAGTTCATCGCTCCCCCAATATGCTGATGACACGCTCCTGTACAGACCCATCCAGACGGAAAATGACATCAACACTGTCCAAAATGATCTTGACAGTATAGTTAACTGGTGCAATATTAACAAAATGTCTTTAAATCCAGACAAGTGCAAGGTTATGAGATTGTCCAGAAGAGTTGGTATTAATAGATCCACTCCACAGTATACCTTACTTAACAAACCCTTGGGTGTAGTTCATAGTTATAAATATCTCGGCATTATGATTTCCTCAAATCTGAAATGGGGGGGTCCATGTTAAATCAGTCACTTCAAGAACCTCGCTAGTCCGCTGTAATGATCCAGATATGTTGGTCAAATTATATACCACCCTCTACCGTCAAATTCTTGAATATGGGATCCCAGCCTGGCTTCCACATCAAAGTGGACACCTAAAATCCTTGGAAAAAATACAGGGACGTCTGGCACGTGCCTGTATTCCAGCACCCAGGGGAGAGCTTGAGTATGGTGTACGCCTTGAAAAACTAGAAGATTCAGATTCAGATTCAGATTACATTTATTTCAATTCGTGGCCCGGAGGCCAAATTACATGAAATATTACAATTATAATGACATAAAAACATTTAAAAATTACATTGAAAAACACATTAGGATTATTAAAAGAAATTAATTGCACTTACTGAAGCACTTGAATACATCAAACACATATTAAATTTACATTGAATTATAAATCAAAATTAACAAAACTCAATTATATCCTCACGGCCCTGCAAACACTCCAAATATAAGCTCTCTCATGTGCATACATAGACTCACCCTACACACACACCCCCACACACCCCACACTTCCGCACAACCCATCGTATTTCTACAACGCTCATAATTATACTCTCACATTCAGATTATCAGCCCTCACACACAAAAAAACACAGGCATTTAGAACTTCATTCAATGAAGTTACATTCATTTCAATGAAAAACAAGATATTGCACATAGATTGGACCAGCCAAATTGTGATAAAACTAGATAAACTAGATAAAAATGCTGCTACATAATCATGATTAAAACACACCGCCAATGAAAAACACTAATGCACAACCCCCCCCCCCCACCTCACAGTAAAATTAAAGCAACTTAGTCAACACACATCAGAAAACCAAGAGAAGATCAGATGATTTAAACACTGATCACTGATGGTTAAGAAGCCTTGTGAGGTAAGGAATGGGACTGTTACCATATCTATTGGTCCTGTACCTTGGGACATGGTAAGTGCTGGATCTTCTAAGACACATACCATGGGAACTCTTGTTGAAAGGGAACAGGTGAGTATATTTCTGGGAGGTTGTACAATTCTTTGCAAATTGACAGCAAAGGTGGTGACGCCTTTCTTCAAGCGATTGGAGACCCGTGAGGGACAATGCATCCGTGTACGAGGTATATGTTGAACCAAGAATGATGCGGCAGGCCCTTTTTTGGATTCTTTCAATCCGTTGAGTTTGCTGGATGGTGATACTGCCGTGCCATACAGGCGAAGCATACTCAACAGTGGGACGAACATATCCCACGTACACGGAAACAAGGTCCTCCACGGGTACTCCAAAACGCTTCAGTCTGCTCAGCATGTAAATTCTGCGACTGCTTTTAGAAATCATACTGTTGACTTGTAAGTCCCAGCATAGGTCTGACTGAACAGTAAGGCCTAGAATCTTGGTTGCATTCACCAACTCAAGCTTTTTTCTGATCTGATGTCTGTGTGTAATAGATACAATTATCGTGCTATTTCCTTCATTGCCAAGTGTTTTTACTGCAAGCATGATATTGATCCTTTGGAGTATATTTCCATCAATACTCGTCATAGTACATGATGCAGTCATGTCTACAGTAGAATTCATCTCGACCTTTGCAGGACTTAACCCCATTAAAAGCTATTAAACCAAGATAACACTCATTGAAACAGCTCAACTGATTAAATCGGATCTTCTCTGGTTGTGCACAAGTGACTGTTTTCATGTGCGATATCGCAATAAAGCTGGTATTCATAGCTTCAGTTGGGTAACCGATTATAAAGGAAACGAAAGGAAACAATGTTATGTGTGGCTTTGTTCACGAAATCAGACAATGGCGTGCTTTTGTAAACCAGCATTCTTGAAAATGAGCAACATAATGATTTTTGACTTAACACGGTTTGGAAATAATTTCTTCATATTTTTGGTGTTATCTGTCGTTTACATGTCCTTCCTAAAAACACAAAAGTACGACCCTCTCCAAACACCTAAATTAGCTAAAAATTTAGGACATGTTACAAAACTATATTGTCTAGAATTTTAGAAGAGTACTTTTAATATTGGCCGGTTATTTTTCACACAGCGACGTTAACTAGGCAATGTACTATTACCTATAACATTAACTAAAACACCAAAGTACGAATATTTCCAAACATCTAAATTAGCTAAAATTTAGGACATGTTAAAAACTATATTTTCTAGAACTTTAGAAGAGTACTTTTAATATTGGCCGGTTATTTTTCACACAGCGACGTTAACTAGTCATATCCCCATACTGTTAACGTAGGGCTATTTGTAAAGGTCACGCGTCAATGGGAAAGAGCACTGTGTATTGTGTATAGGAAAACGGACAGTAACTGCAGTATGAACTCTCTTAAGTTCTCTCATTCTTATGCTAGAACCGATAGTTTTTAAATACACTGTCTTCAATCGTTTTCCAGTTTATTTTGATCAACTTCCTCCATCTCTCAAAGACCAATTCTTGTTTAGTATCTCCAATTTCCTGGACAATCTCAAAAAACATTTCAGAACAATGATCTGGAATTCAAAATAGTTTTTAGTTGGGCTTACTTATTTTTTACCTAAAGGTTGTGCTTATTATCAAGGCTCATCTCATGTGGGCGAATATAGGTAGATTCATCCTTTGCCCCGTTCCCATGTGTTGCTTGTCTGTGTTCCTGTGGGAACCATTTAGGTTTAGCCACTTTGAAATTGACTTTGTCACTATCTGGCTATCCCTGCCAGGGGTTCTCTTGTCCTTTGTTTTTGTTCTTGGTTAAGGCATGCCATCTCTCTATTGCATGGGTCAATTCAATGTCTTGCTTTATGACCTTCCTTGGTTTGCATTTTATATCATTTTATTTTGCATGTGTAACTTATATATGTGTGTGTAATTTTGATATTGTGCAATATTTTATAATATGTATATGTGTTTTTTACTGGCAAATAAAATGATATGATATGATATGAAATAGGTCATATGATTGCACATGACATCAAAAGCATCAAGGGAATATACAGTACAGTACAGAAAATGGATTTTTGTTTATGACAAAACACAATGGATTAAGGTATCTGGGGGCCAAAGCTGGAGCAACGTCAGGTCTAACCCAGCATATGCAAAAACTAGAAACACAAGCACAGGGACAGAACTGAATGAAAAAGAACATCCCTGCGCCCGAGTCATGCTACCAGCAGGCAAACACCGGGGTCAGCCCGAAAAACACTCCAACAGCACTCCAGTTACCTAAACCAGTGTAGAAACCTGGATGAAACCCTGACCACCACCACCACCGCCCACTCCATCCACCGGAGCACCTCCATGGGCCCCAAACCACTACCCACGAGCCGGCAGCCCCAACATACGTCCCAGGAGCCAACATCCCATGGCAAAAACGAGCATACAGTCGACTCCCACATCCACATGCTGCTACTACCAACCCACAGGCAGCCGGGTAATAGGCCCATGGCCATGCTCCAGGGGGCAGAGCTAGTATAGTGCAAAAGTCAGGGGTTCATCCAGTCCGAAAAATTGCACACAAACATTTAAAAAGTTCAAGATAAATAAAAGATAAAAAATATGCACAAATTGATATGAAACAAGATATAAAAAGGAAATTATATTTTTTTCAGAACCTGCTTGGATGACACCCTGACGACCACTACCGCCCACTCCACCCACTGGAGCACGTCCATGGGCCCAAACCACTACCCGTGAGCCGGCAGCCCCAACATGCGTCCCAGGAGCCAACATCCCATGAGCACACAGTCGACTCCCAGGTCCACATCCCGCTACTACCAACACACAGGCAGCTCATGTAATAGGCCCATTGCCGTGCCCCAGGGGGCAGAGCTAGTAGCGCAAAAGTCAGGGGTTCACCCAGTCCGAAAAATTGCGCACAAACATTTAAAAAGTTCAAGATAAATAAAAGATATAAAATATGCACCAATTGAGATGAAACAAGATATAAAAAGAAAATTATATGTTTTTCATTACCTGCTTGAAGTTTTTAGTACTAGGTGGGAGGGGATTTTTACAAACAACTGGGAGTCTATTCCAGGAAATTGCTCCTCTGTATCTAAAAGTTCTTTTACCAGTGGAAATCCTTATTTTGGGTGGTACTAAGTTACCATGGTCACTACCTCTTGTTTGGTACGAGGAATTGTCACTGACTTTATAAAGAATATTGCAGATGAAGTAACCTTCTAGTTTCAAGATCCTTCCACCAAAGACACTCAAGCATGGATTTACCATGAGACAGCTCTATTTGTAACCTGGTAAACTTGCACATGTATTTATTGGCAGCATTTCCCTACACAACATCACAGTAATCGTGGTAATCGAGTGATGGGATGACTTAAGACTGATACATGGTATTTAATGTGTCATCTTTTAGAAAAGTCCTAGTTCTGTTAAGGCGTGGGGTATGGGCTTGAAGTACAGATATCTGGAGAGGGGAAGCAACGAGTTACCCCAAATCACAGCTGCGGGTAGTCAATGGGCCGCCAAGTGTGAATATGTATTTATTGTTAGAATGTTCGTGTTTGTTTTAAACTTTGGGGCATTTTCATAAATTTGATATTTTTGGTGATATTTCAAAAAAGCGACATGCCAAAGACAACTCTTTGGGCACATCGTTTATTATGTTATTGCAGTTTTTTCATACACCTACGTTACCATTCGCTTTGGTGATTTACTAATATTATATAGTTTATGACTGCAATTGGGATATTTCAATGCGTTTTAAACATATCATGAAATTAACGCAAATATCTAGTCATGCTCCTTTTAGAATTTTTACCTGATCGTCGGCTTTTGCAGGTAACAGAATTGAGATTGGCTCATGAGAGAGGTCGTATTCCTCTATGTGGGTCACTTGATGACAAAATTACTTTGAATTCCTTGTAACAACATACAAATTTGCGTCTGGAAACCGTGTTTGGAACTGATTTTGGAACAGCTATAGGCTTTAGCGCCGTATCAAATCTTATAAAAAGGCCACGACTGGCGAGTATGTTTTTTTTTGTTTCCCGCGCGAAAGCTTGTGTCAACATCTATACTATACTTCTTTGGAAACGTTGACCTTTGACCATTCTTTTTAAATGTCCTGCTATGACCTTGATATGTAGACTTGATTGGGTACTATAAAAGCATCCACTTTACTGCTGTTGTTTGGCACCAGGTTAGTAGATAATCCTACAGGGATACAATCAGTAGTTTAACATGGTATGAGCATGGTGAAAGACCCATTATTGATTAGGCGCGGATATTAAAAGCACAGATCCTGTGCGTACATAGCAGAACATTATAATAGAATGATTGGAATTTTCTAACTAAAATACTAACTGCATTTTGCATTATTTATTTATTTATTTATTTATTTATTTTAACGAATCTGTTGATAATAAGCTTTCCAAGTGAATTTAAAACATCGGCGATGTACCACCTTTTGGTGTAAAAAAATGCAAAAAACATGCAATGGGAGTAGCACCCTTTAAGTCTTTATTTAAATAACATAAACTCCAAGCTTACGTCTGTATAGGAAGAGCTTAGTTTCAAAACCCGTTACATCCACTTGCCCATTTTTGAGAAATTGGGCAAGTGGATGTAAGGGGTTTTGTAACTAAGCTCTTCATATCCCAGTTCATTACTGATATTTGGTTGTTATGTTCGATGGCAAATACACAGATGCGCAAGATATGGTTAAAATGGTTTACCTGAATAGGAACAGCAACGGAAGTTAAGGATGAATTAAAGAGAAAACAAGACTTAAAAAATAGTTAGTACACAGAAAAAGTTACAAAATATTGGTATCAAGGTACTTGGGTATATTAAACTAAGACACTCAATATTGAAAGCGTAACAAGATTGGCTGTGTAAAAATATTGTAAAAGAAAATGTTTAACTTGAAAAAAGAAAAAAAAAGTCACTTCAATAAAGTCTTTTGATGATCAGGTGATAACAGGTGATCTAGCACTGAATATGCTCAATGTTTCTAAATATTGCTTTATTTATTGCTGACAGTCAGCTGATAATCACAGTCTCGCTATATTATAGATTTCTCAGAATTCCAGTTTTGGTAACATCTGGTCGGGCCATGGAATTGGTAATCCCAACAGCTTGCAGTCTGTTCTCACGTGTAAAAAGTTCACAATGCATGTTCCTCTGGCTGTGCGTAGTGCTCTTCAGTGATTAGACTACGACGTTTCTCCTCGTGGGTGTCGTGTTCCAGGCTCACTGCACTCGGCAGGGTAATTGGGGTTCATCAGCACTTTGGGGCGAAAAACGACACATGACGGCAAAATTACACAAATGGTACGAATTTATCTCTGATACAAAGTTTTAAGAAGGGAGTAGCCGCTACTGTAATGTGATTCACTGATGTCAACAGTTGCTGCACTGGTTTCCCGGGAACAAAGCGCTCAACCCACCACCGCCCGTCAAAAGTCGGGGGCAGTGCAGCAGAATGTTAGAATGATGGAACAGGCTTTATAACTTTGGATGTATCAAGCTCAGGTAGACATAACATTGCAGATCAAGCCTGGAAGCAGGCATTCCACGGCTATGGAATTTCACAGACACGGCTGTGCAATCATTGCATAAACGGTTCCAAAAAAGTAAGTCCCCCCCTAAGACATTTTAGTATAATCCAAAAACGGCTGGATCAATTATCTTGTTTTAAAGTTTGGAACATAGACTGATTAGTTATGCATCAAGTGAGCGGATTTTTGTTGCTACTTTTTATCATCATCATTGCAAAACGCAACCATTTATGAAATTTTCGGCCAAAAAAAAAAGTTGCATTTTTTTACATAGGCTTTTTATGCTTCAATTTGTGTTTGACAATTTCTTCCCTTTAAGTGAGTAATTTAATCAAAAAGAAGCATAATTTAAGTTAATTAATTAAGCTTTTCCTGATTTATGTGTCACACATTCAAAAACAATTTTTACGGTTCAGTGAAATAAATTAAAATGAATGCTGCAGCTTATTAATGTCTTTCAATAATGAATAGGCCTTCCTTCATCTTCATTTGAGATGGCTTCCTAGCATCGTTCTTAAATGTTCATAATCGTTCTGACCGCTTGTAACAAGTTGAGTCTTGATAACGGCCACCCATATAAATGTTTTTGAACCATTCAAGGAATGACCAACAAACAAGTGTATAGGGATCCAGCATAAAAGATCTAAACAGGAATCTGTTGATCCATTGGTTAAATTAATCAATGAACACAAGATTGATCATTGACGTTATCCACAACCTTGGCGGAAATTCGTTGCCACACCTGCACGTTCTGGTGTTAAAAGCACACAATCGGAGCCAAATATGTGATAGTTCCGTATTATTTTGTGTAATAGTTGCAAATGTACATTCAGCTTACACTCGTCCCTTCCCCACCCCCCATTTTTCAATGTTGGGAGACTGTAATGTAGAAATGATGACGATTTTGTCCAAATCAACATTGCAATAGGGGAGCAGTGCAGGATGTTGGCCAATTAACGCTCAGGTGTGGCAACATTTTTCGCCAAGGTTGCAGTTGTTTCTTCCTAATAAGTTAAATTAGAATGAAAAATTAGAATGCGTAATAAATTTATGCATTTTAATGCATACAAAAAGCCAATTTAGAAAAGTGCAACTTTTTTTGATGAATAAAATTTCATAAATGGCTATATAATTACTCGCTGAACCATAAAACATGTTTGAAATTTGTAAAAATTAATTCATGAACATCTTAACTTAAGTTATTTTAATAAAAAACACAAAAATTATAGAAAAATTCCTTTTTGATTAATTTTCTTCAAATGAAAGAGGTCTGAAACCAAAAGTCATTCATAAAAAGCCTATGTAGAAAAGTGCAATTTTACAAAATGGCTGTATTGGCTGTGAAGATGATAAAAGATAACAACAAAACCCCGTTCACTTGATGCATAACTAATCAGCCTATGTCATCATCATCAGTCGGCTGCGGAGCAGGCGACTACAAGCTTTCTCCAACTAATGCGATCTTGGGCAAACGAAACAATTTTGTTTGGCTGCAGCATCCCTTCAGTATCTCCCAGGAGGTGCTGGACATACTGTAAGTACAGTGTGCGCGGCCGTCCCGGTTTCCTCTTCCCATGTGGTGGAATATAAAGCGCATATTCTTTCACAGAGTCGCCATCTTCAAGACGCAATATATGGCCGAGAAATTTGAGTTGATGAATCTTGACTCTGGCAACCAGTGGAGTGGTGTTGGTCAGGTTGTAGATGGTTTCGTTTGGAATCCGATCCACACGCTTGATGTTTAACATGACTCTGTAGCAAGATGTTACAAATGCATTGATCTTGTTTTCCATGTCCTTGGTAATTACCCATGACTCGCACCCGTACACACGTTGTCTGAAACAGCTTGATTTTTGTTTCGATTGGCAAGGACGGGCTTCTCCAAAGGCGTTCCAGTTTCCAGAAAGCTGCCCAGGCTAGTGCTTTTCTTCTTTTAGGTCTCCAACACTAGAGCCCATCTTGGAACCCAAATACCTGAAGTCTGTGACATGGTTGATGGTACTACCATAGACTTCAAGTGCTGGTTGGGCGTTACAGTTTGCAGTCATATATTCTGTCTTAGGTGCGCTGATTACAAGGCCTAGATCTGCTGCTGCAGTCGCAGTCCTAGTAAGCTGTGACTGGGCCCGGTCTATGGAAGATTCCAGCAGGGCAATATCATCAGCAAAATCCAGGTCATTCAGCATCTTGGCAGGATACCTGCTTGACCGACGTGGGTAGGTAACAATTCCAGCGTCAATTCCAGAAGTTGATTTCATCAGAAGGTAGTCTACCAGGATAATAAACAGGAATGATGCCAACACATCACCCTGAAGCACTCCAGTTGTTACTTGGAAAGGCTCTGAGATACTGCCATCTACCGTAACGGCACTATTGGAGTCTTTGTAGAGCACCTGGATGGCATTGACCACAACCTTTGGTATTCCATAATGCCGCAGCACTGAAAACATGACGGACCTGTTGATGGAGTCGAAGGCTTCTTTGAAGTCCACAAAAGTGACTGTTAAGGGAAGTTGGTACTCCTTGAAGCCTTCCATGATCCTCCTCAACATGTGTATTTGCTGAGCACAGCTGCGACCAGATCTAAAGCCAGCCTGGTTGCTTCTCAGTAAAGGATCAATGTGGGGTCGGATCCTGTTCAGAAGGATCTTGTTGTACACTTTTGCGGCAATGGACATAAGCGAAATACCACGGTAGTTTGTCATGAGAGAGAGGTCACCTTTCTTTGGTAGAGGAATGATTACATTCGTAACCCATTGACGTGGTGGTGTCAGCGTTGAGAATACTTCCATACAGAATTCGAGAATCATATCAATCATGCTATCCCTCCTCCCTGAAGTGCTTCTGCAGTTATAGCACAGTCCAATCCTGCTGCCTTGTTGGTCTTCATGGCTGCTATTGCTTTGACTACTTCTTCACGAGTTGGGGGCTCAGTGATAATAGGAAGATCTTCAACAGCTGGTGCAGGGAGTTCTGAAGCTGCTGTGCCACTGTCGTTGTTAAGGAGTGAGCTAAAATATTCCTTCCATTCCTCAAACAGTTCATGGTCACTGGTTGGAGCTGATCCATCTCTCTTTTTAACTTTCGCCCCTTTCATTGAGTTCTTCCCAGAAAGTGAGTGTATAATTTTCCAGGTGGTGGTATAATTCCCTATCTCGTCGGCCAGCTTCAGGTCTTCCATCTGCTTATTGAGGGTAGCAAGCTCATCAGATTTATAGACGCTGTTAAGGCTGGTGTTCAAGTTCCTCCATCTTTCTCTAGATTGACGAGACCTTTTTGGCCTCATCCCTTTCAAGTCTGATGGTTGCATCTGGTACCCAACTTGGTAGTCCGCATGGCTCTTGCTTTCCAATAACTTTCTCGGCAACTTCACGGACCGCTGTTTCGAAGGTCTCATACCTGTCAGAGATGGGTGTGGTGTCATCCATGCTCAAGACCTGGAATCTGTTTGATAGCTCCAGCTGAAATTCCTCCTTTGTATCAGGATCTTGCAACTTCTTCCAGTTGAATTTTGGTCTCTTGCAAGGTTTTCCTTTGCTAGTTCGCAGACTGGCAGCTAGATGGATGTTCACAATACGATGATCGGAGTCCACTTCTACTGAGTTGTATGCTCGACAGTTGCGGAGAGAATTTACCCACTTGCTGTTTATAAGTATGTGATCTTACTGTGCATGGGTTGATCCAGCTGGATGGGTCCAAGTCCAGAGACGGTTCCTGGGTTGCGGGAATCTCATCTGGGCCGGTCTGAGATTGTACTCCTGGCAGGTGTTGACCAGACGCTCACCATTGTCATTTATTGAATAATGGTAGCAATGTGGACCAATGACCCAAGGATGGAAAAGATGACTGTCTGTTCCTATTCTGGCATTAAAATCGCCGAGGATGAGATGGATGTTGTGTCTTTTCATACCATCCAGGTGGTCAGATAGAGATGAATAGAATTCCTCCTCGTCAGAAGATGTTGCGCACTCAGTGGGTGCATGTAACTCCAGGATAATATTACAACAATGATGACGACAACGACGTCGATGTCGATGATGATGATGATGATGATGATGATGATGATGATGATGATAATGATGATGATGATGATGATATTGATAATGATGATGAAAATTATGATGATGACGACAAGAAGGTTTCGTTCGTTCCTTTAATCCAGTTTAATTTCAATTTCAGCTATTTTCACTTTCTGAGGATATAGGGCGTTGGTCCGGTTTCGGATCATGGACAAGGTACGTAGTTTGTTTCAAAGTTTCTTGTTTGCAATATAATGTTACCTAGCGGCAATCTGATGGAGATGATAATGACGACAACGATGACGATGACGACGACGACGGCGTTGATAGAGACGACGACAACGTCGATACAGACGACGACGATGATGATGACGATGATGATGATGATGATGATGATGATGATGATGATGATGATGATGATGATGATGATAATGATGATGATGATGACGACGAAGATCGGAATGATCATGATGACGATGATGATGACGACAACATTGTTTCGTTCGCCCCTAATTCAGTCTAATTTGTTTCAATTTCAGCTATTTTCACTTTTATTTGGATTTATGGCGATATACTTTCTTTTTGTTTCACTGTATCATTCAGTACAATTATTACAAGTGTAAGTAGACATCCAATTAAATATTAGTAAATGCTATTATCTGCTTCATGGAGGCCGAAAGAGGCATTTTTGAAATTTCAGTTGCTACGATTATTACCTTATGCACACATTAGTCTACCATATACTGAAAACATCACAGTTTTGTGTTGTCTATTTTCTTTTGTATTCTATTCTTTTTTGTTTAAAATCTATATTTTGTTTAAAATCTATATTTTGTTTAAAATCTATATGGGTACATAATAAGTCTTGTGAGAGCAATATCTAGGGAAGGATTTGGTATTTGGGCCTTTTTTTTATCCATTATTATGTTTTGATGGATCCAAGTTGTGATAATATTGGATCCTACACATAATAATGATAAAATTGGATGCTTTACGCCCAATATTTATTGGTCTCGCTATGAGTTTGAAAATATTGGACTCGACTACGTCTCGTCCAATATTTTAAAACTCATAGCTCGACCAATAAATATTGGGCTCAATCGATCCAATTTTATATCATTGTTGGGCGTGGCAGGTTTTGACAAGTTCATTTTTTTCTCCTTTTTTGAGTGGGGCAGGGGAGGTTACTTGGATGTTTAAGTCTAAGTATGCAACATTTTTCACCATTTTATAAGGCTAGATCTTCATAGTATTGCCAAATGAAGATATCAACTTTTGTGCGAATGGGACAGCTATAGAAATACAGTAGGTAACACGTGCTACAAGCAGAGGATAAAAAGAACAATTTTGTAATGCAGTAAAAAATCGAATGGGTTATAAATATTCGCTTTCATTTTTGGTTTGCTGCAAATGTACCACCACAGACATGACAGAGAGATTGTTCAAAATTGTAACGTGAGTCACAGTGTAACACGAGTCACGCTATATTGTAACGCATGTTACACATATTATACAGCACTCTGTATTGGAAATACGGCCCTTGCTTGTCTGATACAGGCATGAAATAGCAACTATGTATAAGAAGGCAGTATGTTACGAGTCGTACTTGACTCAAGGCCAAATCACCATTTACCCGAACTCACACGAATGCGCAACACAAATACACTGTTCGATTAAGGCATGGGGTATGAGCGACCTTGAAGTACAGGTTTCTGGAGAAGGGAAGCAACGAGTTACCCCAAATCACAGCGACAGGTAGTGACTGGGCCGCCGAGTGCTAATATATATTTATTTTGGAAGGTTCGTGTTTGTTTTAAATTTTGCGGCGTTTTTCCAAAATTTCAGATTTTTGGTGATATTTCAAAAAAGCGACATGCCAAAGACAAATCTTTTTGCACATACTTTGTTATTTATAATACAACTCTTTTCTTAACCTACGTTACAATTCATTGTGGTGATTTAGTAATATTATAAATTTTGTGACTGCATTTTGGCGTTTTCGATGCGATTTTAGGCTTGCTCCTTTTATAATTTTACTTTGATCGTCGGCGTTTGCAGGCAACAGAATGCAGATTGGCTCACGATAGATGTCGTATTCCTATATGTGGATCTATTGATGATAGAATTACTTTGAATTCCTTGTAAGAAGATGATAACTTACTTCTGTTTATAATAGAGGCCTTGCATGTGACGTATCATCCCGTAAATATGGCGGACTACTCAAATGCATTCAACAAAAGCATGATTGCAATCTACCGTGACAGTTCGTCTCGCTCATATAACCCTGCACTACGATCGAATAGGTTGATGACAACATTTGATTGAATGGACTGCACTCCGCCATAACTACGGTGAAGGACACCGGTTCAAATCCTTTGTTTGGAGCCAATCGATAAAAGAATGCAAGGCCTCTATAGGGTTCTTCGCTGTGTCTGGAAAAGCCGTAGCCTTTAGCGCCGTATCAATATCTCGAAAAAGGGTACGACTAGCGAGAATGTGTTCATATTTCCCGCATGAAAGCTTGCGTCAGCGCCTAAACTATACTATTATGGATACGTTGGTTGCCCATGTTGCCCAACATGTGCTGTGATTGGTGCTGCTATTTGTAATTGCCAGAACCGATTAGCAAGCCGCCAATGATCGACCATGTTACAGACTCTTAATCTGTTATCATGGTTATAAAGCATACAGATAAAAGACTTATTGATTTAGCTGCTGGACAATTGATAATCCGTCAGGGCACACACCAGTTTGACTATGTAGTGAAATACCCATTATTGATTAGGCGCGGATATTAAATGCACAGCTCCTTTGCGTGTATAGCAGAAAATAATAAATAATAGAATGTTGGAATTTAGTAACTAAAATACTAACTGCATTCTGCATTATGTATTTATTTATTTATTTACGGGTCCTATGTCTATTTATTTATTTGTTTATTTACTGACATTTGAATAACATCGTACATTAGATAAATATCAGTATTGATTTATTCTATTCAGCAATATCAAGGACTACTATCACAGTAAGTAGCTAGTTGGCTTAGTGATAATGCATTGAGTTTCAGAACCACGAGGTCCTGGGTTCGATTCCCCGCTTTGCCTAATTTTTTTCAAGGCTGGAAAAATATCAATTTCTGAACTGCTAACTTATTTGGCGCGCGATCTGAGCTATTCCTTTTCTGATGGCTGTGTCTCTTGCAGGCACACGCCCTCTGGAATCCAAACCAGGTTCCTGCCCATTACCCCTCCCTTAAGCTAACAACATCTAAGTCTATAATTGAAAGCAAATATGATTGGTGCATTAAATGACAACAAATGCACATATAAAATAATCACACAATCACAATAATATTTTAACTTATTAGTACTTAGCCAGCATTCTACTTCTTGAAGATTACAGAGTTCTTGCAATGTTCTGGACGGCTAATGTAAATATCCTTAATCGCTTGTACTGCGAAAATCAGCGAAGTCCTTTGTACACTTGCACTTATAAATATCCTTGCGTATAAAATCCCCACACAAAAATGGTGCTGCTTACTCCAAACAATGACCTCCTTGCGCTGTTTTCTCCAAACGCTTATCTTCTTGCGCTGCTTTCTCCAAACATTTATCTCCTTGATCTGCTTAACCAAACATTTATCTCATTGCGCTGCTTTCTCCAAAATGGTGTTTCTTTCGCCAATCACTCTTTCTCCAAGGAAACAGGCTTCTTTACCACTGCTCCGCTGTATTTGACAGATGTGTTGTTTTTACAAACCCAGCAAACTCCAGCAATTCGACAGAAGAACTTTAATCCTTTGATGAGGAAGAGCACATTCGTGTACTCATAAGTCTCCTTCGTTGTTGTATTAAAATAGCTCAATTATTGGCTATGTAAACTGGTTAAAATGTACTTCTTTTTTGAAGCACGAAGACCAACACACATGTGGAGTTTTACAATCTCCCATGACATTCTGTAAAGTCCAAACTCAAGCCTCCAGCTTTTATACCAGTACTCATGCAAACACCCATCATCTATTAATAAACCATTACTTCATTCACAACTTCACAACAGATGGTGCAAGCTTGGGATTTCCCAAGATTAATTATACACATTAACCTTTCACATTACATCACTTCCTGGGGGGATGGGTCCTATGGTGCAATACACTGAACTGGGGTTTATCCAAGTTCCAAACAAAGATTTGAATTTGTTTACAATAATTTGGGGGAAATCCCAAAATGACTTAAAACACAAATTCTTGCAAGCCAGTGCAAGGGGTTTCCCATCTTATGAAATGAAATACTTAAATAATTAAATTAAATTACTCAGGGCATATCACAAGTGTATATACCAGAACTTTAAATAGTGCATTATGTAGATATATATAGAATAATAGTTTGCTGTCAAACAGCTTAGAATAGAGTTTACATAAAAATTATCTTGGAACAACTAGTGTCTAAATAATGCTTGACATAAGCCTGTCAAAAATCGCTCTCCTCCTCTTGGCCTGCTAAATAATCCTTGCAACCATAGCATATGCTAAATCCTCAGGAAGCTAATTTGTCAACCTTAAAATGATCTAGATATATTGTGCATTATTTTTGTTTTCTTATTACCTGAGAGCATTTTATTCAAAATGTGCCCCATAAATGTGTGGTAAAATTAAAATCCTTCGACTTGTCAAAATTGCTTTCCCTTCTTTTGGCTTGCCAAGACGTTCCACGTCCCAATTTTACCCTCCCCATGGCTCATAATCATTTTACATCACTCCACAAGTTGCGGGGCTTGAAACCATTTTTGTCCCCAGCTGCTGGACTACGGTACTGGATAAGGAGTGCAATATCCATGCTGCCTGAACATGTACGTTGCTGTTACGGATGCATTCAGAAAATCTAATGGCTGATGAACTGTACTCTATATCATATAAATGTGATGATTTAGTGATGAACAATATAATGATGAACGTATATTTAGTGTTAAGATATAACTTTAATACAACAATGCAAATTTAATTGAGCATGTTTAGAGCCTTCAAAGTGAAGCTATGTTATCAAATTGTGCGCGTTATTCGAGTCACGTAACGCGAGTCAAACAATCCGGCAACAATGATGCTCAATCCAAAAAAGGGAGAGCATTATACAAATTCAAAGTTTGGAACTTCAGGAATAGAAATCGTTACTTTGCGTTTCACGCCTAAAGGCGATCGTCAGACGACACGATGGAAACATTTTGGCTGGACAACAATCCCCTTGGAATGGAAGAATTTACATTCCATGGTGTCAACATCTTAACCTTTTTTCAGATACGTATTTGTGTAACGTTTTCTGAACGTATTATTCAAACGTTGTCACCAGGTCTGACCAAACATTGCATCAACGTCGAAACAACGTCATTACAATGTCATAATGATGTTATATCAACGTCCAAAAATCAACGTCAAAAATAACGTTGTCACTACACGAATACGAGTTCACAGATTTACGTGTTTACAACGTAAATGACAACCTAAGTCCAACGTAAGCGAACGTCGTGAATACGTAGTGTGTTATCTGGGGTACTTGTTAGTTAGTATTTCCTTTAATATTGTACTTTTGTACTTTTTAATATACATAGCCAGAATTTCCCAAATTTTCACGGGCGCCTCACATAATGACGTCATAACAACATTATATGGGGAATGTTTGTACTTATTCTGGTATCACTGGATAGAGGAGACCTATAGCTATACATTGGTACCGAATATGTGATGCGATCGAGCAAAATCAGTCGAAACTCAATATTAATTTTTTGTTATATATCCAGACAAAGGAAATATTACCATTTTTTTTTCTTTTGTTTTGGATACTCTTTAATAATTGCTTATATCTTTGGAACTAGTTATTCAATTTCAATGGGGTTTTCTGCAAAATGCAGCTTCGTAAATGCCTGTTTTACTATTTACACATAACGGTATATAACGGTATATGATGTTTTGATAATACCCCAACCCCTCGTAGTTCGTGTTACAAAATATGGCTCAGGAGTTCTAGGGTTAAAGCCATAATTTGCTATTTGCATCACAGCGACGCCCTCAATTTTACTAAAATTTCAACCTTTTGCACTATTTTCATTATCTGAATCAATATATTATTGAAAAATAACACTTATTCTACAATTCGTATACTTTGAAAACTTGCTTAATTTATTGTTGTTAATGAGTTATGTACGTTTTACAAAAGTGTTGTTGTTTTAGCCCTCTTTACAACATAACTCAAGAACCACAGGACCTACAAAAATATATATGTGATATTTGAATTCTTCTACACGCTCGCTATGAATTGGGCAATGCAATTTTGGCTAAAGCATACTACCATTCGCAAGATGCTCTGTACTACTTTTTTTTTGCTGCTCCGATACATCGTATACCCTTAATTCCAGTAAAATATAAGTTTTATTTTAAATCCGGAGATCTCCGGTTTTATTCAGGGTTCACGGATCTTTGCTTTTCATCACCCTAAATTAATGCTAAATTAATTGATTCTAAATAAAATGTATTCATCATTTCAGAAATCAAGTGTCGATTCCACCACCACGACAGGACTCCAAGAATCGGACGTTTGGTCATCATAACCATAGCAATCAATGCAAACCACGTGATCAACTGGTCTTCATAAAGACACATAAGACAGGGAGTACTACGTTGCAAAATATAGCTCAAATGTACGGGTATTATCACAATTCTTCCTTCCTGTTCAATGCGCAAGATCAAGGAACTGGACACATAGGATACATAAAAGTAGATAACTAAAATCCTCCCTCCATTACGTGTATCGCACGGTGATTATGATAAATATGCAAATCAGTTCGACATGTCCACAATACACTTCAAGTACAATCGTACATTTTTTAATACTGTAATGAAAAATGACACTAAGTATATTTCTGTGTTACGTGATCCCGTGAAACAGTTCGAATCCGCGTTTGTGTTTTTTGGACACGGTAAGAATGGAAATGTATCTACGGAGGCGCGGATAAACAAATGGCTCCAAGGATCCAAAAGTGGTAAATACCTCAATAATAATCAAATGCGTGATTTGGGATTGCCAGTAAAAAGTTCCCGGGAAAAAGTTTTAGAAATAAAATAGCAGTGACGTTATATATTCCCAGCAAACACAAAACGTTTTCGACATCATTCGCAAAAGGTTGTAAAAGGTTGTCAGAAAACGTTTAAATGTCGGGTTATATAAAGGGTATATTAAGAGTATAAAACGTTTTCATAACATTAAAAAACATTTTCTGATAATCTACTGCTCAGCAAACAAAAATGTTTTACCGAAAACGTTTAAATGTCGGGTTATATAAAGGGTATAAAAACGTTTTAATAATATTTCAAAAACATTCTTGAAAACTTATTACAAAACATTCTAAACAGAATGTTATTTTGGGGTTGAAAAAATATTTTGCGAAAAATGTTTGCCCAAAATATTTTCAATAACGTTTTAATAACGTTTTCATGACCTTTATATAACCCGACATTTAAATGTTATTAAAAGGTTTTGAAAAAAAACATTTTAAGAACATTTCTGTGTTTGCTGGGTTCAAATATTTTAACATAATGTTATTTACGTATTGACATAACATTTTGCAAAAAGGTCTGCAAAAATAGTTTACAATAATATTTTTTGAAAACATTTAAAAATATTGTTGTAGTGTGTTTTCATAGAAAACGTTTTAAAACGTTATCATGACCTTTATATAACCCGACATTTTAATGTTATTAAAACGTTTTTACCTAAACCAAAAGCTAAAATATAACTTATTTAAAACGTTCTTAAAACATTTTTGTGTTTGCTGGGTTAAGAAGCTTTCTCGTGAATTTGATCTAATGCTCATCACCGAATATTTCGACGAATCTTTGCTGTTACTCCGTAAGCTGATGTGCTGGAGCTTTGATGATATCTTATACATAAAGCAAAACGCTAGAACAAATGCATCTCATTCACAGCCCCTATCGCAACTAGTAAAAGACAAGATAAGGCAATGGAATGTTGCAGATACAGATCTTTATGAATATTTTAATCAAACATTGTGGAAGAAAATTGCTGCATATGAACCATCTTTTCATCGTGATTTACAGTACTTCAAATAGAGACAAACTGCACTTTATAACCTCTGCGTGGGGAACACTGTATCCCAACAAATTAAGCACAGTCATGTAGTGCGAACAATGTATAGTTTGAAACCTAATGCTACGGATTACTGTACTTTATTGGTCAATAAGCAGAGAGATGTTTTTGAACGTCTCTGGATAAAGCAAAAAAAAACAAAAAAAACAACAAAAAAACCAGAAAACAAACAAACAAACAAACAAAAACAACAAACAAAACAAGAACAAAAAAACAACAACAACAAAAAAAAGCAAAAGAAAAATAATATCACATAAATCTCAATTACCATAGTAACAAAATGTACACATAATCTAATACCTTTGCAGCGTTACCTATGTTTGGTCAAGATTTAGGAAACTGTTATTAGTATTATTATTGCATGACGATATGCATGCGCGCATGGGGGGGGGGGGGGGCTTTGGGGCGCCAAAAACAGGGGCGGCAAAAACGAAGGGGCGGCAAAAGAAGAAGGGCGGCAAACGAAGGGGCGGCAAAAGAAGAAGGGGCGGCACAAACAATTAGTAAAGAAAAAAGGGTGGAAAAAATTGAAAAATATAAAACATTTTGGAAAAAATTGCGCTGATATGTCAATAAGGCATAGAAATGATGTTTTTTGCCCACGAAAGGTATTAGTGAGTCGTGCGCCATTATCATGATTATCGGGGATTCCTTTTTTGTGATGAAGGCTCCAGCCGAAATGTCCGTATTCCAGAATGTAATGAACACAACTCTGTACTCCCCCGGGGAGATGATGTATTTTGCGACACTCAATAGCCCCTGGAATAGTGCATGATGGGAAAGAGGGAAAAAGGTCTATGGAGTATGGGAGTCACCGGCTTTGGGCCTGCCGGCCATGCGGCCTTGATATTTTTTGTTGATACTGGGCCCCTGTATGATACAGGCTGTATCAACAAATGAGTAGCCTTAAGGGTGACGGGCTGTTTCTATAAAAATAACCTTAATGTTAAAACCCAGAGTAACCTTAATATAACGACCTTTAAATGCAATGTTACAGATGGCGCTATTAATGCACTAATGTGCTTAATATTTACACTTAAATACTGTTGTAGAGAGCTTAATACTAGCACTGTAGTGAAGATACTAGGTTGGAAGGTCAAGTTGCTGAGGTATTGACCTGCAATTGACCAATTTAGCTCAAAATACTCGAGGTCACGCACACAAAAGATAATTTTGTCCTGTTACCTGTTAAAGTGAGGTGACAACGGTTTGCGTTTTTAAATACAACATGAATTATGTGATGTGATCAAGAAAATCAGTCGGAAGTCGGAAATATTGATTTTGAGATATATCCAAACAAAGAAGTAATTCCTTTTTATTTTAATTGTTTTGGGAACTCATTAACTGCACATATCTTTTGAACTAGTTGTCCAAATTCAATGGGATTTCTGCAAAATGTAGATTTGAAAATGCTATTTACAATTCTATAAAAAATGAAAATTGAATATGTTCTACTTCAGACTGAGTTTTCTTGATCATACCACATATCAAACCTGTCACACATTTTCTCCGTATTATTGACAGCAAGTCCAAATATCGATATTACTATTGCAAAACGTCAATACCATATCAATAGGGTTGGGCGAATCACCATAATTTTTTTTAAACAAGTTGTTTCCATGGCCAAATTTGCCGCAGAACACGAATCTGCCAAAAATTTTGACCTCCGATGACGTTTGACCCCTGTACTATTCAAAAATTCAAAATGGCTGCCAAAATAGCATCTTTTTGCTTGTTTGTGGCATATTTTAATAGATAAAAAGCTTCAATATGTCTTTTTATATGTTTTAGGGGTTAAGAAACACAAATTTGACACTTTTGAGATGATTATCTGTACCTTGTACAAGTTCAGTGGCCAGAAAATTCAAAATGGCCGCCAAAATGACGTCATTTTCCTTGTAATAGCATATTTTGATAGAAACGTGGCTTCAAATAAGTCTTTTTCATGTTTTTTGATTTGGGAGCGCAACATTGACACTTATAAGAAGAATTGAAGTACCATGTAGGAGTTATCAGTTGACAGAAATTCAAAATGGCTGCCAAAATGACCTAATTTTCTTGTATTAGCATATGTTGACAGAAACATGGCTACAAATAATGTATTTATCTATGTTTTGATGTTTGGGAACACAAATTAGACACTTTTAACTTAATTAGCAGTTACCACATACTAATTATGAGTTGCCAGCATTGAATATCATCCAACTTGAAGAAAACTGCTGAAAACTACTTCTCTAAGGAGTAGAAATATAAACAGGATTATAGTCTACATGTGTTTACATAGTATTTCATTGCATTTTGTAATTTCTAGTAACTGTGAGCAACCTGCATTTTGTATTTTACACTATGATATTTTTCAACAAAACATCAATATCTGCTGACAAGTTTGATTCTTGTTTCACGGCATTTTGAATGGATTGTCTCAGTTCTTTACACAGAAATTTCACTATCTTCAAATTCGTCGACTTTCATTTGTCGGATTTGGTGAATATCTGGGCTTCTGTAACCCGGAGATAGCAAAATTTGCAAAGCAGTTCTTTTTCGGTTAAGTGTGCAAGGATATTGATAGAATCCTGTGTCACAGGGACTTGATGGCGCTTACATGCATCTAGAAGTTTCATGGTTCTAGCAGGTTTCTTCCTTTTCAGTTCTACTTTCTTCACTAGAGTTAGTCGCTTTGATATTTTAACCATCTGCAGGTAATGACCCTGTCTCCTTTATGAAACACTGATGTCAGAACTTCTTGCCCAATTCCATTTTTGGCATTTTTCAGCATTGTTAAGTGTTGTGAACAACTGGTCCACCACCAGCAGCCGTTTCGTTGTGACTATGTTTTATGAGAATGGGTTTGAACTGACGTGGATCCACCACTTGCAGAGATCAGGCATCTGATGAAGTCTTCAGAAATATTGAACAGAAAATTTGGAGTTCAGAACCTGCTAAACATAACTGCTGGAGAGAAAGTGTTCACCTCACCTGGATCTTGTGTCTACACATTGGCCCTTATTGTGATTTCGAAGCTACTATCTCCAAGTCTGATGCAGCTCACTGCATAAGCCTGGATGGATAGCCAGTGTAGGCTAATAAGATGCATGCTGGCCAGATAGCTTTGATAAACAAAGCAAGAAATGGAAGAAAATAGCAAGGAAAAGGAGAAAGATGAGAAGGCCACTCTCAAACACAATTGTACAGTTTTACTCTTAGCCCTTACTTCGTGAGAAAGGAAATTAGAATTTCAATCTCAAGCCCCGATGCAAAGGCTTAAAGAACAGAACGATTGGTTTGCAGTGTAGCAAGTGGTGAAATTTTCGCGCGAAGAACTGAGAAAGTCTATTCAAAATGCTGTGAAACCAGAATCAAACTTGTCAGCAGATATTGATGCTTTGTTTAAAATTATGCTAGTGTAATACAAAAATGTAGGTTGCTCACAGTTATTAGAAATTACGAATGCGATGATATACCTCAGAGAAGTAGATTTCAGTAGTTTTCTACAACAAAATTAGATGATATTCAGTGATGACAACACATAATTTGTATAATGTACTGATAATTATGTTCAAAGTGTCTATTTTGTATTCTCCTACATCAAAACATGAATAAGGACATACTTGTAGCCAAGTATCTGTCAAAATATTATATTACAAGCAAAATGACGTCATTTTGGAGGCCATTTTGAATTTCTGTCCACTGATATCTTGTACAGGGTACTCCAAATCTTCTTATAAGTGTCAAAGTTGTGCTCCCAAATCCAAATACATAAAAAAGACATATTTGAAGCCATGTGTTTATTGAAATATTCTATTACAAGGAAAATGACGTCATTTTGGCGGCCATTTTGAATTTTTTGGCGACTGAACTTGTAGAGGGTACAGATAATCATCTCAAAAGTGTCACATTTGTGTTCCTCAACCCCAAAAACATATAAAAAGACATATTGAAGCTATGTATATATTAAAATATGCCACAAACACGTAAAAAGATGTTATTTTGGCAGCCATTTTGAATTTTTGAATAGTACAGGGGTCAAACATCATCGGAGGTCAAAAATGTTGGCAGATTTGAATTCTACGGCAAATTTGGCCATAGAAACAACTTGTTTTAAATTAGTTTTGTAAAAAAAGTTCAGATTCGCCCAACCCTAATATCAATGATAAAAAACAACAAATCACTGCTGCCTTATATTGGGATCATAGTATATAGTTTGGCCCATTTTCCTGTTTCAACAAATTTATGTGGTGACCTCAATGGGCCGACTAATAGTTAAGACTAGGGGTCTGTTACCGTCAAGCAAAATTTTAAATATGTGGACAAACTCAAAAAATAGAAATCCTTGATTCTTTTAGCATGGAAAGGGTTTAGGGGGACATTTAAAAATGACATTTAAAAGTTGCATTTGGCCTGTTGGCATGGTAACGGACAAAACAAATATTAGTCGAAAATTACCAAAATTTACAATTTTCATTTTTGAAAAAGGGCAAAGTTTGGTCGAATGCTACAAATATATAAGATGTGATATAATTTTTTTATTTTTTTCATCAGATAGGAGCATGCTTTGGTAGTCCTTGCAAATGAAGAAAGAGCTTGTCACTCTTTTAAAAGATCCTTTAATTTTAAGTAGAAAAAACACATTTTGGGCAAAATTGTAAATGTCATTTTACCCCAACATTGAAGGGTGTAACTGTAAAGAAGAAGTTGATATTTTGTAATTGTATGGTGGCACAGCTAGAGTGAACCCTTGCTGACAGATACATAGTTTCAAAAAATTGGGGTCTCAACTTCTAAAGAAGTTCTGGCTTTTAAAAAAAAGTTTTTGAAAAAATGTGTATTTTTTAAGGGGAATTTATGGCAAAAAAGACAAGTTTCGCTTAAAAGGATTGTGTTTAAATAACCGTAATGAAATAATTATTGAATATATTTCTATTGATGAAAAGATTAAGTGACTTCTTAAATTTGAGTCTCAGTTTTAAATGGTACAAACAAGCTATATTATACATACAGGCCTTTTAAGCATGTTAAGCAGATTAGACAGATCGCAGCGCTATTCAAATACAGATAGAGGGCAGCGCTTGGAAGACATGTTGCTTTTAGCATCAGACAGCTAGCTACCCAGTACAAACAACAGAGTTCACCAACTTTACGAGAACACCAATTAGGGGCTGTGCAATAATGATAAGCCCTGTAGGAAGGGTGAATATGGGTGGGGGCGGGTGTCCAAGACTTTTGGCAACCCCCAAAAAGGGGGGAGCAATTTTTGGCAGGTAAAAGGGGTCAGGGGTCTAGTACATGAACCTATACCATGGTTCCTAGCCGTCGCAGAGGAGCTCATAGGGTAGTGTCAATATACCGGTAAACGACATATCTGATTTGCCCAGGTTTTTGTAACTTTGCCACTGCTTTTAGCATCAGACAGCTAGATACCCGGTACAAACAACAGAGTTCACCAACTCTACGAGAACACCAATCAGGGGCTGTGCAATAATGATTTTCCCAGATTTTTGTTTGCCACTGCAAGCTAGGTGGTGGCAATGGACATTGGAGCACATTTACGGGGCAGACTATACTACAGACACGCTCTGATAAGGGCTTAGAAAAACAGTGCAGAAATGTTCAAATATGCCAAATTCTTTGCTCACTACGCTTGCATTATACATGTACATCTAGACCATTATTATAAGGTTTGCAAATTGGGAACTCAAGCATATGTCATGTGCGGGGGGGGCAAAGATTTGTTGGCAGGCCGGAAGGGCAAGGAATTCTTTTGGCACGCCGTTTGGAAGTTTTAAGCATAGCCCTCAACATCAGGACGCATGTAAAGTTTCATCTCCAGCAGATGGATCTTCAGGGAATTCAACATCAGAAAATGTAACCAAGAAACATTTGAAAATCATCAACATCATGAACTATGTGCTGCTTTTAACATCAGGCAGCTACTAGTACTAACCCAGTACAATCAACAGTGTTCACCAATTCTACGAGAACACCAATCAGCAATAGGAAGTATGTGAAGCTTTATCTTCAGTAGATGAATCTACTAGCTATGGTGGATTCAAGAGGTATTGCAAACGCTATTCAGTTACCCAAGGAAACATGTACATCGGCATACATAAAGCATTGAAGCATTGACGCTAGTAGCTCACATTCAGTCAGGAAAATATGACAAAATTACAAACATCAAAATTAAAAAGCCTTCTAGCCAAGATAAGAGGAAATACAAACGGACAGCAATGCATTCTTTCTGAATCAGAGATATGATTAGGTCATGAATTGGCCCTAAAGGTTATATACCACTAATAGGCCTGGGCGATACATGGAAATACGACGAGTAACTATTTGTTTGCATGGCATCTGAAAAGACTGCTTTAAAATCGCTGAAATTGACCAAGTAATATAGCCAAAAAGTACTTTTTATGGTTTGATGCTTCAAAATTGTATATTTTCTCTCATTATATGACATTTTTGTTGTAATAGTACCAAAATTCATACGCACGGCTACGGTTTTTAGTAAATATTCGCCCTACCATATTGTAACTTTCAGCTTCGAGTGCGCACTGCTATTTTGAGGAGTGTACGGTCCAGTGCGTTAAAACAAGAAAAGTCTCAGGTCAACCTATGTTGAGTTTTTGATCATTTGGCATCTAAATCACATAGTTTCACCTGATATTAGTGGCATTTAACTGTGAGAGTTCTGAATATGAGAAACGTCCACCCGAAATAAGCCATTTTGCCATTGAAACCCGTGTAATACATAATTAGTGGTATTTAACCTATAGTCGGCAAGAAACAAACAAACCCAATTTCCAAGAAGCAGAAAGAATTTATTATTGATGGGTATGAGCATGGAGAGGTCACTGGGAATCTGGGCTGGGAATAGAGAGACCCTTCTGCTGTTGCTAAGCAAATGTGTTTTTTGGCGGATGTAAAATAGCAACAAGAGGGCATTTAGCATGTTTAGCAGGCCTACATCTGAGACGAGTATCTGACCCCACAACACACAAGTAGTTTTTTTCCCGAGAGATCAATGATGAACTTGCAGATCCTGCAGATACAATGGTATATCAAGAGTGCCTAAAGGAAGCGGTGCAGAAACCAGAACTTTATCATCCCATTACTCCTATTACTTTGGGGACAAATAGATTATTTAGAGTACAAGATGACAAACTTTAAAGCAGTGTCAGCATCAAAACTCTCACAGACATCTGTCAGGCACTGTTCATGATCTCATTAGAAAATCCCACACATGAGCGACTCCGTTTATAATTCTAACAATCTACACAAAGTATAGACTTGAGCATCACTTTATGATGGGTTGGCAATGGCTTCACCATGTCCACATTTAACTTTAAAAAAACTGTGACATTGCATTTTAAAAACAATAATTCAAGTGCATTGTCCAGTCCCCCAAGTTTTTATAAACATTTTTCTATTGTTTTGTACAATGTTTGATCTTTCTTACATTTGAGATTTGTTTACAGTATCATGCAGTCTTAGAACTAAATTTATAGATAACATTGTATAAAACAAAGAAAAATGTTACTTGGTATGTCAGTTGCTGTTGTTGCTATAAACCCCAGATAAGGTAGAAACAACTGGTAAAAAGGACTTTAATATTATAAATCCACAAAATTGTCACATTCTCATTATGTTTAAACCATATTTAGATTATTGGTGAGGTATTTCAGATAAAGTCAATCAATGAGTCCAGTAGTGAATATAGGCATAAATAAGAAGTAGAAATGATTATTATACATGAAAAAACCCTAGCCTACTCCAGAGTAGTGACCAACTGAAATAAAATGTGTTTTATTTGGTTTCAATAGTTATAATCGATTTATCCATTGTTTAGGAAGAGTAGAGATTATAAAAGACAGATAACCACCACCAAGAAATTAATGCCCATGGTAACCATTTTGCGCCCAACTTTGCACATGTTTCATACATTACATTAAACTAAGTGAAAATTACTTAAATAAATGATAACCAATGGTTATGATGGGTCAATGAACTATTCTGGGTATGTTATTTGCAAATCACAAGCCAATAAAGGATTTTTTATACTGTGAAAATGCTATGTAATTAACTCATTTTTATCGAAAATAGCAAACTTTCTTCAAAGTAAAACTTCGTTATGGGGTAAAGACCCAAATTTTTTTATTGGTTGGTTGATCATCCCCATTCATAGTCATTCTCATCCAACTCCTGACTTTAATCAGCAAACTTCTTCTTGAGAGTTATTGAATTTCAAAGTTATACCACTTTTACTAATGAAAAAAATTGCAAAAAAGAGGGATTTTGCATTGCATATTACACAATATTCTAGGTGGGTGAGAAAACTGGCAATACTATTTTTGTAATGTCTAATACATAGGTATTTATCAGCAGCAATTTAAATTGTTCCATACTTCTAGCAATTTCATTAGTGCTAGCTAGAAAAATGTGTCTTTTTCGAACTGTAAAATTGAAAAAATGAACTTTCCCTGTGGCAATCTTCAAAGAATCGTTACCATGGCAACAAGGGATTTTCGAATTTTTGATCAAGTTACAAACTCATTAGACCCAAATACCTTTCCTATCATATCAAGATTTAGGCAAATTCCATGAACCATTATTTTTGGCTTTGTCCGCACATTGCTGAATTGATCCAGACCCCCAGTCACACTTAAAAGTGTGTAATATTCATAACCAATAGATAGCTTACCCCACTTTGTAGATGGCAAACCATTTTGTTATAGGTTTGCATTGCTAATAGAAAAAAGTGTATTTGGTGTCATCCTCCTGTCAGAAATTGAACTCATAGAGCTCAAAGGGCCACGGTTCGACACCCTCCTGAACAATATATCCAAAAGGACATAAGGGAAAATGGTAATTTGTGTATATTCAAAATGGCCGAAAATGCAGGGCGCAAATATAAAATTTGGACTAATATGGATAAAAAAAATTAAAAATGTTCAGATTTTAATCCAAGTGGTCTCAAATTGTTCTGCTTGGAACAACATTTTAAGCAAATAATAGTTTGCTCTATCACAAATAGCTAAAGGTAACACGATTCGATGGGCTTTGTCCTTTTTTGCCGTAATATACCGATAACAAAACACTTAGATATGACAAACTATTCTTGATACCACTTTGATCAAAATCAGAGCATTTGTGACTTTTTTTTACCCATGTGGACAATGATTGAAACGAAAATTTGACATTTGACATTTGTGCCAATAATTCAAGAACTGTATGTCGGCGATCGGTCAAACTATACACCAATCCGACTAGGCCATTGCTGCAGTATCCCCGATGTAAAACTGCCGTGTCCCAAGGTCGGGGGTTCCATCAATTACTTGTTAGTGTGCTATACGATCATGAATTGATTGAACAAATTACACATCTCCCGTATCCGTACAATTGTGGTTGCGTCAATAGAGGGCCAAATACATTAAACGCACCCCGGATTGGTGTATATTTTTTTCTGAATCCCAATCATTAGCACAATACAATTGGATGATTTGTTGAACCCTTGTTCGCCCAATTTTGACATTGAGCCCTGCACTAGCGGCAATTTTGGACATAATATGCAAATTACCATGTTTGCCTCGTGTCTCTTTTTTGTGCTGTTTAGATATGTGTTGTTCAGGAGGGTGTTTAGAGTCACTGACAGGCAAAAACATCGGTGTCCCAATTTTGTCTAGGTGCACCTATTATTTTACTTAAATTGACTCGTTTATATGGACTCATCATATGTGTAGTAGTAGAAAACAAGCTTTTCCGAAACTTAAACTCTTAGCCTTGGTTCAGCAGTCCGATAATAAGATAAGGTTCGAAAAAAGGGGTTCGCTAGTACGAAACTAAAATAAGCTTTGCTGGTCCGAAAGGTTTCGAGTTAGTTTCGGACTAGCAAACCATCTTTTATTTTTGGACTAGCTATCTTTCGGACTAGCGACCCCTAAGGAATAGCGGAGTGTTCTCTAGTCCTAAGGTTTGCTAGTCCGAAAAAAGTTCTCGGATCCCTCGGATATAGACCTGTGGCTCAAATTTGTCGTGTGTCCTAACAAGAATGATTTCTGAAACACACACATATATACAAGGCAGTTAACCTAGTGCCCCACAACACTACCCTCTGGTTTTCAGACACCGCCGATCCACGCGATTAAAAAAAAAGAAGATTACTGTTGCAAAGTCCGACACTTTTTTCCTGCATAGTTTTCTCAGTTGTCAACCACAGATAGATGACGAATGACGATGACTAAAGATGGGCGCCATTGGGCGGTTAGTGGCGTAGATGATCATCTGTCTACGATCATGCATTAGACTGCCGTCTTCATTCGTCAACTGTACTTATTCATTTATTCATTTATTTATTTATTTATTTATTTATTTATTTATTTATTTAATTAATTAATTAATGTATTTTATTAATTAATTAATTAATTAATTAATTATTAATAAATAAATAAATAAATTAATTATTTATTTTAATTAATTAATTAATTAATTAATTAATTAATTAATTAATTAATTAATTAATTAATTAATTAATTAATTTATAATGTAAAACTATATGCACTCCACTGGTAGTTAATCTACATTTACTGATATTCTATTTGATTTGGCATCGCATTTTACGATGGTTATCAATATTGAAATCACACTTCCGGCAACTCATCACTTGTAGGTGTAGATATACGTATGAACGTTTCATAGCCCAAGGGTCGCGGGTTCGACTGCCACCTCTGGCTATTCTGAATTCAAAAAATTTTACTTTCTTTCAATAATTATAAAGATTGGAAAATTATTATCATCGACCTCTGTGATTATTTAGCCTATTTCCCGCTCATTTGTAATTCATACTGTAGATGTTCTTTTTAAAAACAACCTCCCTCTGCAATGTACCGGCGCATAGGTACATTCTAGCAGCCTCGATATGATCGTATAAACAACAATATAATATCTTCAGTGCAAAAGCGCTACACATATTTTGTTGTGGCATTTGTATTGTCTTTCAAATGTTCTTCTTTCTTCTCCTTTTCGTACGATGCCAACTTCCGCTTCAAATCACTTCGAGATATGCGTGTGTTTCTGTCATCAATGGTGAAGAATTTCTTGCAATATTCAGTATCATTAGGCCATATCGTATACTCGTAATATCCCCACCTGTTATGGGACTGTTGTCGAACAGAGGCACTGCATTCCCTCTGTAACTTCACCAGACGACGTCTCAGCTCTGTCAATTCCACAGCAAATCTTGGTCCATACGCTTTCACTTTTTGCCAAAATGTTTCGTTAAAATATTCATATAAGGCCAAGTCTCCGTTGTTGAGCGCAAGAATACGTCTTTTTACATCGTCGCTTACGTTATAAAGATGATCATACATATTGCTGTGTTTTCTAATTGAAAGGTACAGCAAGTCATCCATCTCCCAACATAGTAAATTCTTGAGTAATATCAAGGACTCATCGAAATATTCAGACAAAATTATTAAATCAAAATCATGATCGATTCTTTTGATCTCTTTTGAAAGATTACCTTTCATATTAAGCCCAAGGTCTCTGGCAATGCCATTAGCTAGTTCATATCTCCCATACTTAATTCTTCTCATGAAATTTTTCACCTGGAAGAATTTCGACAAAATATTTGTGGAATTGTATGATATTTTGACCTGTTCATTGTACTTGTAATAAATAAAAGCAGACACGAAATGATTCACTGGATATCGAATTACACTAACGTACGTAGCGTTTGGAACAATCTTGTTCATCTCAACTCGGTTGTAACGCCCGTGACAAACAGCCATGTCGAACCCACCCCAATATTTCAAAACTTTATTGTACTCATATACCATGGTAGTTTTAATCCATGGCATGGCAAAAGAAGTGCGACCCCTTTTCGGATTAACAAATGCTAAGTTCCTGGACATTCCATACCTCTGGAATATAGACGCAAGTGTACTGCCGGGTGGCACCTGGAAATGAATGAAACCATAGAGTCAAATTCGGTTACAAAAAAAACAAAACAAAAAAACAAAACAAAAAACTGCCCGTGACCCGCACCCCACCCGATATTCAACCTTACAGCCTGTACAGCAACTTCTAAAGCAGGTAATAATAATTAAACAAAAGCGCAGTGATTTATAATGCGCTACGCACATGCACAACGCCTAGACGTTGATCCACAAGCTTCAGCACACTTTTCAGGTTGTCGCTGACCACTATGGCCCACATCATTCCACAAACCATTAAACAACACTTCAGGGACAAATTAGCAGTAAGTTCCTTGTCCAGGGAGATTTTTCCACGAGAGCGTACTAGGCACCGCCAGGGTTCGAACTCGCAACCTCTCGCATAATAGCCATATTTTGGGAAGAATAAAAACCATTTCTGTGCATTTCACATTATGCGTCCCATCATTTTCCAAAGTAAAAAAAATTATACCTGAATCCGATTATCTTAAAAATGCTATGTTCGTTTTACTCTCTAGCTATTTGCGCCCCAGCAGTTTATTGAAGGGGACTACACCGCAATTTTGGCCGTTTCTCATCCCAAACTTCCATCTAGTGTATGGTTCTGCATTGTCTTTGATTGAAATGATATTGTTTGTAATATTTGGAATTAACAGTGTACAAACCCATTACAGGTGAGCTAAGAAACAATTCAAAATATAGACCGCAATTTCAATTGCACACATTAAATGATTGGTCATTCAATCCCTTATACTGAACACATACCGTCGTTTTATCTTTTCTGTTTCGGTTTCAGTTTTCGGTTTAGGATCTCATTGTTATTTTGAAGTGTTAGCATGGTACGTGTGAACAATCCTTTTATTCTAGTCTTTTGTTGCCTACAGGAAAGTTGAACGAGGATAATTTCTGTTTTCGGTGTCGGGAGTTATGCTAAATTTTGACATGCAAATGTGAGATGAGTGCTTCTCTAGACAAAAGAAGTGTCTAAAATTTACGGTCGTAAATTCTCGATAAATTGTAAATTGACTTGCGTTGTGTGTATAGGTACTTCCGCCTATGCGGGAGTGGCCCAGCGTAGAAATATACATTAAGGATACGATACATGATTTACCGACAAGTGACTCATTTCGGAATGCGATTATGAATTTTGAAGAAAAAAAAAAGTTTCCACAGGCTTCATTGGGATTCGAACCAGCGATTCGAAACTTCTTTCGATTACGCGTCTAGCACTTTACCTTTCGGCCATGGTGGCAGTTGAGTGGAGGAGTGTAATGATAAATGATAAATCTCATAATGCCATCTTTAGCCTTTTGTTTACTAAAAAAAGACGCGTTTTGTAGAGATAGATTAGCCGTTTTATGCATAAATAGCACAAACGTTTGGAAAAGGTTTCAAACAAATAATAAAGACACTGATGTGATGATGAAATTGCGTAAGTCGGGAATTATCTGCGTCGCAATGTTTTGTGTTGGTTTTAGGAATTTGACCTGAAAATTTACGACTTCATGACATTATCATTAGAAATCAACAAAAAATATTTCAACACTATATGTTCTCATTCTTTCTCTGGAATGTTTTGTACATGTATGTGAAATAGATTCAACAATGGTTCGCATCATAATGGTAAAAATAGCCTTGACCTAAAAAAGGGCGAGAGGTACCATATTTAAATATATATAAAACGTTTGTTTTTGTTCGATTACAAAAATTAATTTTTGTCGTATAAAGAAATTGTATCTGGCGTGAATTACACCACAGTTTTTATTCCTAGAGCGCTTTGACTTCTTCAAATATTTTTTTTTTAAAGATAGAGCCAATCCCCTGGCCCTCTATAATTACGCACAAAAGATCGAGTCCCCTTAAACAGCACAAAAAGATTTTAAGACAACTTTACTATACATAGGCCTATACATGTATGGTATGCCAGGGACTGTGCATGAAGGGACTGGAAAGGGCTTCCACCCATTGTACCATGCGAGTTGCTGGTTTACAGATTATCCTAAGTTGAGCAAGCATGAATAATACGTTGACCGATAGTACAAAAAATTGCTTTGATCAATACCAGTTAAACTGGCGATTGGTATTGTACTCCATGCATTTGCATGTATTCTGGAGCGTGTCTGGAGGATGATTTGAACTTATGATCTTCCGTGCAAGCACCCTATTGTGTAAAATGTCTATCCTTTGTAGAACATATTAATTTCTGTGTAGCGTTGAGAATCATTTACATAGGATTTTGGAAACAAAATGTGTTTATTTTGTGGAGATACAGAATGCTAGAACAAACAAATTTACATTTTTTTCTGGAATGTGTACACCGTACGCTTTCTGTTCCTACTGATTTCGATACTGAATTAATTCTTAAAATAACATTCTTTGATGATTTGCCATTTCTAGAGTCTATCATTAGGCTGCGATCACATAGAAGTATACTATTCGGGTATACGGTGCACGTTTTGCAGGTGCACGCGTATAGCTTAAATCGAGCAAGGCAATTTCATAGTACCGGGTCACATAAGGCTACGATCGCATAGAAGTATACTATTCGGGTATACGATGCACGTTTTGCAGGTGCACGCGTATAGCTTAAATCGAGCAAGGTAATTTCATAGTACCGGGTCACATAAGAGCTATTCGAAAAGGCCGTATACCTGGGTATAGTATAGTATAGTGGGAATCGTGCGTGTTCGATTTTAGTGCAGCGTCTACCGTCCTAATTTTAAAAACCTAAACCATATGTGGGTAAATTCATTTTTTAATAGATGCACTATCTAATTCTGCACATTATGACACCTCATTGAATGTAATGTGACCTCAAGAAGTAAAGTTACAAGCATTTGATTAGACGAAGAAAATGGGTAAACTGACATACTCGCTATTCGCTATACGAAATATGCTCATTCGATCAGGCTTAGTTCACATAGAATATTCCTATATGAACAAAGCCTATTCGAATGAGCGTATTTCGTATAGCGAATACCGTATACCGTATACTTCTATGTGAACTCAGCCTACATGTTTGCCTATAAATTAGCATATCTTATGGAGCGTAATGAACTAATGACCTTTCGTGCAAGCACTCTATTTGACATAACTTTGGAAAATATGTGAATATTCTGATGTGTGTTTGGTATTTTGTAGGTCAACGTGAGTAAATGCCGACATACACGAGGCAATTTTCCAAGCAATTGCATGTTGCACACACCTTGCAAAAAGATTGGTCTGTGTATTTTGGATTTGCGAAGAATTAATCCCCCAAGCATCAGGCAAATTAATCCCCCGAGCAACAGGCAAAAAAGTAGAGACATAATCTACTTTCAAGGTTGTTGCATGCAATCTAATCTTCTCCAGCCAATCAGCTGAGTGAACAACAGCTGGTCACTGCATTTATTTGGATATGTATAGGGACCAGCTTGATTCACCATCTACAACATGATAATGTTTGCACATGCTACATTATAATACACTTGTAGGCCTATGTTGTCGTTGTTGTTGGTGTTTAGCCCTTTTGATCTTAGTTTTCCTTAGGCGTTTGTTTATGGACAATTGTAGAGGATGGCAATCTTTGTCTTTCAGGACAACACATGAGCCATTTTGATATGATTACGAAAATCATTAACCACTCCTGATGTTTTGAGTATATCCCCAAACCTATGACCACGCTCAAGGAATTACAAGCCCCCACATTGCTTCGTGTATTTTGATAAATTTCTCAGCTTCATGGTCAGTGAGCACATAACTCACCCACTAAGTAATGGGCCTTGTGTGATGTGCCCTGAGTAATTTAATTTGATGTTTTATCTTTGTTTACAAAGTTACATGAGTGATGACATTTTAGGGGAATTCCCCTCTCAAATTGAGCAAAACAAGTTGAATCATATCTAATTTGGAATATTTGGAAACCCCCCTTCAGATTGTAAAGAGATGACATCATATATGGGATTCCCCTCAGGAAGTGATGTAATGGGATTTCCCCTCAGGAAGTGATGTCATGTGAAAGGTTTATGTTATAATTAAGACTTTGGAATTTCCCAGATTGAGCATAATGTGAAGGTAGTAAATGGCCCATAATAGAATGGGGTTTTTCCCATGCTTGATATATAAGAAATGTAAACACAATTATTGTCACAGTTGATAGTGTTGATCTGGGCCATGCTTACAGTCCAATTCCTTGAAAGAAAGGAAATTACAAACCAGAAATATTGTATGTAGTCAAAGTACTACTATTTACCAGTGTTGTCGGAGAAGATCTAGAATACGTCAAAGAACGTTATTCTTCCAAGAAAGGAAATATATTCTTCTGTCGACTTGCTGAAGTCTGGTATTTTGATTCAACGCAACTGTCAAAATAAGTGGGGACAACTGCATCGCAGTCCTGCTTCCTGAAGATATTGTGTGAAAGGTGGAAATAGACAGTTTGGAGAAAGCAGCGCAAGGAGTTAAATTTGGAGAACTGCGCAAGGAGTTTAGCATAGGAGAACGGCGCAAGGAGTTGAGCATAGGAGGACGGCGCAAGGAGTTTAGTATAGGAGAATTGCGCAAGGAGTTGTAAACGTGTTTGGAGAACACCATTTTCCTGTAAGGATTTTATACGCAAGGAGTTATCAATGCAAGTGTACAAAGGACTTCGCTGATTGTCGCAGGACAAGTGAATAGGGATATATTACATCAGTCATCCAGAACATTACAAGAACTTTATGATCACCAAGAAGAAGAATGCTGGCTAAGTACAAAATAGATAAAGAGTGATTATATTTGATTAATGTATATGTGCATTTGTAGTCATTATATTGTACCAAACGAAACTTGCTTTCAATTAAAGACTTAGATTTTGTTACCTTAAACGAACAGTGTATTTGTGTTGTGCATTCGTGTGAGTTCGGGTAAAAGGTGATTTTGGCCTTGAGTCAAGTACGACTCGTAACAAAATTGGGGGCTTCTCGTCCGGGAAATACACTGTAAAAAAAGTTGACATTAATAATATACTGAGTCTTGAAAGTGAAAGCACAGTATGGCAGAGTTCAAAGCAGAAGAGTTTCTTGAAACTATAAATTGGGAGAAGTTTGATGAGTTGAAGAAGCCTGATTTATTAGCATTTGCTAAACATTATGACTTGAAAGTAAAGCAAGCTACAAGAAAGCAAATAATCAAAAATGCCTTGATTGATGTTTTGGTCGGGGAAGATATTTTTGATGAATCCTATTTGGAAGAGAAACTTGCAGTAGAAACTGAAATTGGAGGGGATTCGGCATTTAAATTGAAAGAGCTGGAAATTCAATTAGAAATGAAGAAAATGGAAATGGACCAAAAGAAAATAGAAATGGACCAAAAGAAAAACTGGAAATGATCAAGTTAGAGAATGAAAATAAAGAAAAACAACAGAAACTAGAAATGGAAGACAAAGCACGCCATGAAAAGATGGCCCTTGAACACCAAAAATTGGAAATGGAAGAAAAGGAAAAACAAATGGAAGCACATTTGAAAGAAAAAGAAATTGAGCTTGAACAAGCAAAGTTAGCCAAACTAGGTGACAAATACTCATCAAGTTTCTCCTCAAAGTCAGGGTTTGATGTTACAAAGTATGTAAAGCTTGTGCCTAAATTCAAAGAGAAAGAAGTTGACGAGTACTTTCAACATTTTGAAAAGGTAGCTACAAATTTGAAATGGCCTAAAGAGCATTGGACCCTACTTTTGCAAAAGTAGTTTTGTGGGGAAGGCCAGGGAGACTTACTCAGCTCTACCAATAGAGAAGTGTAATAATTATGAAGAAGTCAAACAAGCAGTCCTGAAGGCCTATGAGCTGGTGCCTGAAGCATATAGACAAAAATTCAGAGATTCACGAAAGCAAGCAGATCAAACCCATGTAGAATTTGCTAGAGTAAAAGAACAAATGTTTGACAGGTGGCTTGGTTCAAAAAGAAGTCAAAGATGATTTCTGCCAACTTAAGCAATTAGTTCTTATAGAAGAGTTCAAGAAATGTGTCCACGTTGACATTAAAACCCATTTGGATGAAAGCGCTAGCAAAATTACAACCCTAAACGAGGCGGCGACAATGGCGGACGACTATGGCTTAACTCACAAATTGAATGCGAGTAGATTTAGTCATAACAGAAATTATTCAAACAGGTTCAGCCATAACCAACCTAGAGCAAATCAGGGTGGTACACAAGAAGGGAGATCTCAGTCTAATCACAGATCTTGGTCTAATTCACAGCATAGTGCTGGTGGTAGAGGGACCCCATGGAGTTCAGGTACCAGACCAACAGGTGGGACTGAATTTAAATCCCAATTAGTTTGCAATTTCTGTAAGAAACCAGGACATACAGTGACCATGTGTCGGAGCTTAAAAGCCAAACAAGATGCACAAAAACAGCAGCAAACTGCTAGTAATACTATAGGATGTGCAGTGTCACTTGAGTCAAAGAAACAAGTCAGTCAAATCAAAAAACAAGAATTCCCACAAAAGGGAGGTGAGACAGACAAGGTGTGTGAAGAATTTGAACCATTTGTGTTAGAGGGAGTAGTATCACTTGGTGATAATGGTAGTCCAAAGCCCATTAAGATAGTGCGAGACACATGTTGTGCACGGTCTATGATTCTGGAAGGAACTTTGCCCTTTAATGAGGATAGTTCAGCTGGTAATGCTTTGATCCAGGGTATTGGGATGGAAATACTTAATGTACCTCTCCACAAAGTTAACTTGACATCTGACTTAGTTTCTGGTCCGGTAACCATAGGAGTTAGACACGAATTGCCAGTCAAGGGAGTGTCCATGTTGCTAGGAAATGATCTGGCAGGGGGGAAGGTTTTTCCTGACCCAATAGTTACAGATAAGCCCTGTTTGCAGGAAGATAATAGTGAGGAAAAGGAGATATTTCCTGCATGTGCAGTGACACGGGCAATGAGTAAGAGAGCCTCATTAGAAACAATTGAGGACAACCAAATTGATGACTTAGGCTACAATTTGGAAGACACATTTGTGTCACAGTTGAATGAGAAAGAAGATAAACTTCCTTCTCCTGGGGATAAAAATACCCCTCAAAATGACATAGCCTCTGAGCATGAACAAATTGGGGAAACCATGAAAGACCCATTAAGTCATGACAAGCTGATTCTGGAGCAACAAAATGACCCAGAACTCAAAGAGATCAATCAAAGGGCATTGACCCTAGAAGAAGCAGAACAAAATTCTGTCTGTTTTTACAAACAAGATGGTGTGCTAATGAGAAAATGGCGGCCCCTTGATGTACCTGCCGATGAAGAGTGGAAGGTAGTGCACCAAATTGTGGTACCAAAAGTATACCACACTGAAGTTATTAACATAGCACATGATAGTCCCATGGCAGGGCATTTGGGTGTTAAGAAAACTCATGAAAGAATTCTGAGACATTTCTGCTGGCCCACTCTCAGAAAAGATGTTTCTGAATATTGCAAAACATGTCACATATGCCAAGTAGTAGGGAAGCCAAATCAGAAAATACCTCCTGCTCCATTAAAGCCAATTCCAGCCTTTGATGAACCATTTAGTAGGGTTATTATTGTTTGTGTAGGCCCCTTACCAAAGACTAAGTCAGGTAATCAGTACCTTCTGACAATTATGTGCGCGTCAACACGCTTTCCTGAAGCCATACCATTGAGAAATATTAAAGCAGTGACCATAGTGAAAGCTTTAACCAAGTTCTTTACATTTGTGGGGCTCCCCAAGTCCATACAGTCAGACCAGGGATCAAACTTTACTTCTGGAGTATTTCAGCAGGTCATGTATCAATTAGGTATAGAACAGTATACCTCAAGTGCATACCATCCAGAATCACAAGGTGCACTAGAAAGGTTCCACCAAACATTGAAAAACATGATCAGGACATATTGTTTGGAATTTCAGAGGGACTGGGATGAGGGAGTACACTTGTTGTTGTTTGTTGCTAGGGAAGCTGTTCAGGAAACTTTAGGATTTAGTCCTTTTGAGTTAGTGTTTGGACACACAGTGCGCGGGCCCTTAAAGTTGTTGAGAGAAAAGTGGCTCAATGAGAAATCAGACATCAATTTATTGGATTATGTCTCCAATTTTAAGCATAGGCTTAACAGAGCAACTGATATCGCCAAAGAAAACTTGAAACAGGGTCAGGCCAAAATGAAACAATGGTATGATCAACATGCCAGAGAAAGAGTGTTCAAACCAGGTGACAAAGTTCTAGTACTGTTTCCAATTCCAGGACACCCATTACAAGCCAGATATCATGGCCCATGTGAAGTAGAGTCAAAAGTGGGTGAATTAGATTATATTATCAAGACTCCTGGTAGACGCAAGAGCAGGCAGTTATGCCACATAAATATGCTCAAAGAGTATGTTGAAAGAAGTGACAGTGGCATTCCAAAACCTGTGTGTACAGTAAAACATGCTGATAATGTAGACAAAATCGCCAATGTAGACAAGAGTAAAGATGATAATTATGATGTCACATTTGACCAGGATAAAGAGCTGGAGCACAAAGAGTATAATGTAAAATTGAACAATTCTGATGTGCTCACTAATTTGGACTCAAAGTTAGGTCATCTTTCTCAAGATCAACAAAGTCAAATTGCAAATTTGATTCACAAATTTGACAATATATTTCCTGATACGCCAAGTAGAACAAATGCTGCATTTCATGATGTAGATGTTGGTGATACAATACCAATCAAGCAGCATCCTTACAGAGTCAATCCATTGAAAATGGAACATCTCAAAAATGAGATCAATTACATGCTAGACAATGATATCATAGAACCAAGTAGTAGTGAGTGGAGTTCACCATGTATTCTTGTTCCCAAGCCTGATGGTTCATACCGATTGGTCGCAGACATGAGAGCTGCAAATGTTCATTCAAAGACAGACTCATACCCAATTCCAAGAATTGATGATTGCATTGACAAAATTGGGAATGCAAAATTTGTTAGCAAATTTGATCTTTTGAAAGGGTACTGGCAGGTTCCACTCACAGACCGTGCCAAAGAGATTTCTGCCTTTTGTACACCATTTGGTCTTTACCAATACAAAGTTATGCCATTTGGGTTGAAAAATGCACCCGCAACATTTCAGAGAATGGTGAATCAAATTGTGGCAGACATAGAGCTAGGGATGTGAAGCGTATGTAGATGATTTGATTGTTTACAGTCAAACTTGGGAATAACACATGGAACAACTCCATCAATTGTTTAAGAAGCTGTCTGAAGTACAGTTGACAGTCAATCTGGTAAAAAGTGAATTTTGCCATGCCACAGTCACATACTTGGGATATGTTGTAGGTCAAGGTCAGGTGAAACCTATCAAAGCCAAAGTTGAAGCAATTGAGCAATACCCCACACCTGTAAACAAGAAGGCACTCATGAGATTTCTAGGAATGGTTGGCTATTATAGAAAGTTCTGTCCAAACTTTTCAGAGATAGCAAGTCCTTTGACTGATTTGTTGAAGAAAGATGCAAAATTCATTTGGTCAGAACAGTGTGAAAATGCTTTTCACAAAGTCAAATCTATACTCATGAGTTCACCAGTACTTACTGCACCTGATTTTCAGAAGCAGTTTAAGTTGACTGTTGATGCCAGTGACATAGGCTGTGGAGGTGTTGTGATGCAAGAGGGTGAAGATCAAATAGATCACCCCATTTGTTACTTTTCAAGGAAATTCAACAAGCACCAGAGAAATTACTCCACAATTGAGAAGGAGTGTCTAGTATTGCTATTAGCACTGCTACATTTTGATGTGTATTTGGGTACCACAGTATACCCTGTGCTTGTTTTCACAGATCACAATCCCCTCACCTTCATCAACAGGATGAAGAACAAAAACCAAAGACTGGTGAGGTGGAGTTTGACCTTGCAAGAGTACAATCTGGACATCAAACATATCAAGGAAAATGGCTGATGCCTTGTCCAGAATTGCATAAAAACTGACAACAAAAATTCCTTTAAGAAGGCACTTGTGTGACAAGTAGTCACTGTGTATGTTGAGTTAAGCACTCGAAGTTAATATTATGTTGAAGTTGATGTAACAGAAGAAAACATTTAAGAAAGTTTTCATTACATTCAAACTTTCTTCTTTTAAGGGGGAGGGTGTGATGTGCCCTGAGTAATTTAATTTGATGTTTTATCTTTGTTTACAAAGTTACATGAGTGATGACATTTTGGGGGAATTCCCCTCTCAAATTGGGCAAAACAAGTTGAATCATATCTAATTTGGAATATTTGGAAACCCCCTTCAGATTGTAAAGAGATGACATCATATGGGATTCCCCTCAGGAAGTGATGTAATGGGATTTCCCTCAGGAAGTGATGTCATGTGAAAGGTTTATGTTATAATTAAGACTTTGGAATTTCCCAGATTGAGCATAATGTGAAGGTAGTAAATGGCCCATAATAGAATGGGGTTTTCCCATGCTTGATATATAAGAAATGTAAACACAATTATTGTCACAGTTGATAGTGTTGATCTGGGCTATGCTTACAGTCCAATTCCTTGAAAGAAAGGAAATTACAAACCAGAAATATTGTATGTAGTCAAAGTACTACTATTTACCAGTGTTGTCGGAGAAGATCTAGAATACGTCAAAGAACGTTATTCTTCCAAGAAAGGAAATATATTCTTCTGTCGACTTGCTGAAGTCTGGTATTTTGATTCAACGCAACTGTCAAAATAAGTGGGGACAACTGCATCGCAGTCCTGCTTCCTGAAGATATTGTGTGAAAGGTGGAAATAGACAGTTTGGAGAAAGCAGCGCAAGGAGTTAAATTTGGAGAACTGCGCAAGGAGTTTAGCATAGGAGAACGGCGCAAGGAGTTGAGCATAGGAGGACGGCGCAAGGAGTTTAGTATAGGAGAATTGCGCAAGGAGTTGTAAACGTGTTTGGAGAACACCATTTTCCTGTAAGGATTTTATACGCAAGGAGTTATCAATGCAAGTGTACAAAGGACTTCGCTGATTGTCGCAGGACAAGTGAATAGGGATATATTACATCAGTCATCCAGAACATTACAAGAACTTTATGATCACCAAGAAGAAGAATGCTGGCTAAGTACAAAATAGATAAAGAGTGATTATATTTGATTAATGTATATGTGCATTTGTAGTCATTATATTGTACCAAACGAAACTTGCTTTCAATTAAAGACTTAGATTTTGTTACCTTAAACGAACAGTGTATTTGTGTTGTGCATTCGTGTGAGTTCGGGTAAAAGGTGATTTTGACCTTGAGTCAAGTACGACTCGTAACACTTGCAATTGAAATTGCTACGTGTATGCCCTGCTTTAATAATAAGAAACCGCGCCCTCGGCACAACTCGCATGTAATCGAAGGTCGTAAAAGATAATCTGATAACAATAGCTTGACAATAGCTATCAATAATCCGTTTCCAGTCCCTTCATACACGGTCCTTGGGTATGCATCGAGAACAGATCACTGTGTGTGTATCATTATAATAGAGACGTGTCCAAAAATAAGTTCACACCCCTTCAATTATGAAGATATACTGAAGGCCCTATGCGTCCAAAACTAAAATAAGTTCAAAGATTTAGGGTTAGTTTCGGACTAGCGAACATTATTTTTGTTTTGAACAGTCGGACATTTTTTAGTATCGGACAAGTGAACCCTATTTTATTTTCGAAATAGTTTTTGTTTTGGACTAGTGACCCTTAGGACAAATTGACTGTTTGCTAATCCTGAGCTTCGCTAAACCTAGGGATCACTAGCTAGAAAATAAGATTCGCTGGTCCAAAAAAATGTTCGCTATTCCGAAAAAATAAAAAGGGTCACTAGTACGAAAGAGTTATCGTAGCCCTAAGATTGAGTCCATATAGGAGTATACGGTATACGGTATTCGCTGTACGCTATTCGATCAGACGTGTATAGGTCAGTTTTTTGAACCTTCGTCTAATCAGATGTAACTTTACTTCTTGAGTTCACATTCAGTTGTAGTCTAATTCTACCTAAAAACTGGCCTCGTTATTTCTATAGATCTGCTGCGCATTCAAATTGCATTGTATTGCGTCGTAATTTCATTTTTGTGTCTATGCTAATTATGCTTACACAACATGAACTCACGTGTTTTTAAGCAAATTCGCCGATAATAGGTGATCAAAAGCGATCGGAATATTACGAAAGTACAGATCGCATTCAACTTACTTCGTATGAGATGATCTGTGGAAAAATACGGTATAATTTGTCATGGTGCTTGCGAAATGCCATGCAGTAAAATACTAAAACGTTGCGTTAATTCATGATTGACAACTAAAAATCGGCGTGTCGTTCGCATCCTCCGCTGTCAATTTCTTATCCACTCACTAGTCCTCACAAAAGCTTTGTGTTGATTACGTAATGTGTGGATGCAAATTGCAATAAGTACAATAAAATAATGAGTAGGGCGGGCTCCGGGGCGGGTTTCTTCTTCGTCTTACGTAACAGTATTGTTCTCAAAAAAAAAAAAAAAAAAAAAACACCCAAAAAACCGGAAGCTCTACACATGGCGCTCTAGCTGAAATACAGCACGATAATGTAAGATAGTAAATGTAAAGTATTTTAGCTAGAATATCTCGAGCTAGTCACATTGCATTCAATCAGGTTTCATAATGTGCAGAATTAGATAGTGTATCTATTAAAAAAATAAATTTACCCACATAAAATTAGGACGGTATACGCTGCACTAAAATCGATCGCGCACGATTCCCACTACACAATACTATATTATATCCTTCATTCATAGATTCTTGTTCATTGATTGGTTAAAAGTGTGTCACATGATCAAAAGTAAACTCACTTTTCTGTGAGGAAGTGCAAAAAGTACTATTTACGTCCGTAAATAGTACCTTCAAGCCGTAAATAGTACTTCTGGATATTTACTATTTACGGATAGCAGCATACCCACGTCGCAGTCCATAAAGCATAACAATAACATTGAACGTCAACATTGACTATGAGAGTATTTTGTCACTGCCGAGAAACGAAAACACAAAAATGGCGAAATATAAATCAAGCTAGAGTGGGCTGCTACTGCTGAAGTAGATCACTATTTCAGCTGTTTAATTTGAATTGTTACCAGTTCTAGCTCAGGAATGTGTTTTAGATAGACCAACACAGTCAGATTCAGAGCAATACTGACATGGTAAGCTTAAACAAACACTGACAGTGCGAGACTAGTCTTGGACCGCCGGCCGCCTAGCCGGCCTAGTGCCGTGCGTACGGAGGCCTATCCCGATGCATGACGGCCTTCAAGTTTAGGCCTACATATAAATCTTTTTACTTGTACATCTTTTCACAAATCTTTGTACAAATAATATATGAATGACATGAATGAAGGCAAAATGGAATTAAGATACAACTTGAACAAATATACACTGACAATGAGTAAGCTTAAAAAACCATGAGCACATGAACAAGCATGACATTACAGTTTCTCGTAACACGGTGGAGTTTTCATGTAATCTTTTAACCAATCAATGAACAAAAAAATCTATGAATGAAGGATATAAAACAAATATATACTGCCTTCATTCGAGGTACTGGTTAAAACTATGGTCCCTCGCTGAGATCTCACCTCAGGCCCATAGTTTTAACCAGAACCTCTCAGTAGTATATATTTGTATACTATACTATACTATACTATACTATACTATACTATACTATACTATACTATACTATACTATACTATAAATTTGTGAATATTCTCAGTCATCCAGGTAGATAAACATAATAAAATGAATATTAAATCTGTTCATCTGGACTTACTATTTTTGATAGCGACAGTATCGCGTCTCATCCAAGACGCATCATCAGGCTGACTGACCAGGTTGTTGACTAATGACCTGTGACGTACTTGATGGTATGACGTCACAGGGGAGTCGCCGGGGTAGCTTCCGGATTGCTGCGTCGTAGGTCCTGGACAGGTTGTGGCGAAGTCCCCCTCCTCTGTTGAGCGAAGGTTCCTCCCGCCGGACATGTATTGCCTCCTTAACTCCTCTTTCAAACCACTTATGTTCTCTGTCGAGCACTAGCACATCCTTGTCCTCAAAAGAATGATTGGCAAATTTGAGGTGCGTATAAACTGCCGAATCGTTCAAACCTGTAGAACTGGGTCTACGGTGCTGATACATACGCTTGTGCAAGGGTTGTTTAGTCTCCCCTATATAGGAGTCCTCACAGTCAGAGTCTTTGCACTGGATGGCATAAACAATATTACTTTGTTTATTGCGGGGGTTTGTCCTTGGGATGCACTAGTTTCTGTCTCAAAGTATTGCCCGGTTTCAAGGAGACGGGGATGTTGTGTTTCCCGAATATTCGCTTAAGCTTCTCCGAAACCCCAGCAATGTATGGGATGGTGATGTTCCTTGGACGAGTGCTCCTATATAGGGGAGACTAAACAACCCTTGCACAAGCGTATGTATCAGCACCGTAGACCCAGTTCTACAGGTTTGAACGATTCGGCAGTTTATACGCACCTCAAATTTGCCAATCATTCTTTTGAGGACAAGGATGTGCTAGTGCTCGACAGAGAACATAAGTGGTTTGAAAGAGGAGTTAAGGAGGCAATACATGTCCGGCGGGAGGAACCTTCGCTCAACAGAGGAGGGGGACTTCGCCACAACCTGTCCAGGACCTACGACGCAGCAATCCGGAAGCTACCCCGGCGACTCCCCTGTGACGTCATACCATCAAGTACGTCACAGGTCATTAGTCAACAACCTGGTCAGTCAGCCTGATGATGCGTCTTGGATGAGACGCGATACTGTCGCTATCAAAAATAGTAAGTCCAGATGAACAGATTTAATATTCATTTTATTATACTATACTATACTATACTATACGGCCTTTTCGGATAGTGCCCTCTTATGTGACCCGGCATTATGAAATTGACCTTGCTCGATATTAAGCTATTCGCGTGTCTTGTATACCCAAATAGTATACTCCTATCTGTGAACTCATCCTAACTGCAAGGATTTCTGAAACCTTCGTTTTACCAAGTGTTTTTCTCAAACACGAGTCCTTAATTTAAATTCCAGTTTCTACCTTTTCGGTGGTTCTGTGTACTCGTTGTATCGAAGTTCTTTGGGCAGTGGCATCGGGTGATAGTTCACTGGATAATCCATCCATATCAACAGTAGAGATATGAAAAATATAATCGAAAAAATTGCCAGACCGTGACGTAATGGTGGTAAAGTCATTGTATACTCGTTATTTTCAAACTGTCGTTAGGTTGCATTAACAACAATCCTGTCGTCGAGTCCGTTACAGACGCTAATACATGTATCTTGCCGCAAGTCACCAAGCATCCGGGGAAAATAAATTGACAATGAGCTCGCCATATTGTTATACAAAACATATTCTAATTTCTAGAGGCGCAGTTCAAAGACTTATATTCAACAATCCTAACTCAAAAACGCAAACCTATCGTTTTGTGCCCAACACATTAATAGGTCATTACCCAGCAAACACAAAAATAAGTTATATTTTGGCTTTTGGTTTAGGTAAAAATACACCACAGCAATATCTTCAAAATGTTTTCAAAATGTTATTGTAAACTATTTTTGCAAATATTTTTTGCAAAATACTTTGTCAACACTTAAATAACATTATGTTAAAATATAATGCACCCAGCAAACACAGAAATGTTCTTAAAATGTTTTTTTCTTCAAAATGTCTTAACAACATTTAAACGTCGGGTTATATAAAGGTCATGAAAATATTTTTATAACGTTGCAAATATTTTGGGCAAACATTTTTCTCAAAATATTTTTTCAACCTCCAAAAAAAGTTTAGAATGATTTGTATCAAGTTTTCAAAAATATTTTTGGAATGTTATTAAAACGCATTTATACACTTTATATAACACGACATTTAATCGTTTCCCGTAAAACATTTTGTGTTTTCTGGGCAGTAGATTATCATAAAATGTTTGTTAATATTGTAAAAACGTTTTATACCCTTAATATACCCATATAACCCGACATTTGAACGTTTTCTGACAACCTTTTTTATAACCTTTTGCGAATGATGTCGAAAAAGTTTTGTGTTTACTGGGTATGTGAGCGTAATACTTATTTAGTATATGTTTAAGTTAAAGAATTGTGTCCTGATGAAACGGCCTGACAATTTGTAGTAGTGTTGCTGCTGCTATGTGGTCGTCGGCATGGGTATGATGTTACAGCAGGTGAAAAAAGTGAAAAAAAGAAAGACTAATATATTGTGTGGCAGATTGATCATTTAAGGGAAGTGTAATGAGCGTGAACCTAGTTTGGATTCCAGAGGGAGTGTGCCTGTAACAGACACAGCCACCAGAAAAGGACCAGCTCAGATTAGTCCTTCAAGAAGGACCACGCTCCATTTAGTATGATAGTCCACGCCGTCAGGCGTGGGTCCTTCGACATTCGACATATCCTTCCCGGAAAGTCGGGGGAAATCTCAAACTGATTAACCACGCCTACTGACAGCTACTAATGGTATTCAGCCAATCCGATTGACTGAATATCATCAATAGCTGTCAGTAGGTGTGGCTTGCCTACCAGCTACCAGAACACTAGCTTCTAGATTGGGATTGACAACAGTATTGCCAGAGAGTTGATATTCTTGAGAGGGCACTCTATTCACGTGGTTTCTTTTCCAACGCTAAAAGATCACGAATTTTGGTGGTTTGCAAATGAAAAGTGTCCGCACTATCGATTGATTACGTAACTGTTATGAATAATTTATTAGGTTTTTCAATGCAATCGCCTCGACCCATTAATACATATTATCTGTATTATCAAAGTACTTGGAATAGCAATCCGGTGAGTTCACTGAACTACGCCCTAATACTGATGGCGTTTTAATGGCGTTTAATGGCGCTAATCCTCTCCATACACAGATGAACAAATACAATAGATGAAGGTCAACACGTATGACCTCCTATGTGACATGTTATATGTGATGTACAAAAACCTGAATATCATACAGATCAGTATTCGTTTGTGCATATGAACTGCACATTTACGTTGCTAGATATTACTCATTATATATAATGACAAATATTGGTATTATGACAATACGGTATATACATTGTATATAAAACGACTAATAGATCCTACTATCATGGCGTCAGGTCAATGTTCATCATACCCCGTATGTTTCTTAAAATTCATTCATATTTGAGACAAATTGCTGTGCCAATTTTATTGGTGCACAAGTAGATCCGTGTTTTTTTAAATTTTCATTTCCTTTTAATGAAAGAATTAAGGTTTTCCACTGCACGGGGGCCACAAGGGTGATACTAATTTTAATGCTATATTTTCAAAACGAATACGTGCTCCCGGTTGGCTCTATAGCGATTTCACAGAAAAGGTATTTCTAGTGCAATGCAGCGTCGGACTCTAGCTGAGAGCGTAGCCTAAGTCATTCCGGACTCCAAAAGGGCTCTCCATACACAAATGAACAAACACAAGGAGGGTAGTCTCCTCCGTGACCAGCTTGATTTCGATGGAGCGGAACCAAATTGGCTGCGGAGGAGACGGGTCATTTTTCCATGCAAATTTTTCAGTGTCAGCCGCCTGGTATTGCGTAACAAAATTGATTATTGATCCTCTTCAGTTGCATATGAGTGTTAATGCTATTATAATACCCGGTTTTCTTCTTACCCTCAGTTCACTGACCTATAGGTTGCACCAAAGAGCTTTTAATAGAAATAGAGTCGCAATAGATTATATAATCTTTTGTTCGTTTGATGCCGATTAGAAGTTGCGACAGGCTATTCATAAAAGTGGTACCATTGTTTCGAATAAAGGGTTCCGCCATTAAATTGGTCACTGATCCGGCATCATATTAACGCTCTACACAACAGGCGAGTATCAATAAGTGACCACACTACAGTCATGTGTAAGGGCAGTCATGTGTAAAGTGGTACCATTGTAATACGTATCCCAAATGTGTGCTTGTGTGGGTCTGAAGTATATAAGGAGGCTTTAGCTGTCGATGTAATCATCTTTACCACCCACCTGACGTTAGGCGTTTCATTTAAATAAATTGAATGCTCTCGCAGATCGATTACACATTAGGAATGTATGAAGGCTGCCATGTCCAGTCCATATATCTATATTACACTATAATGGTAATCGCTATACGTATACATGTAAGTATAAGTATAGGCCTATAAAGGTTGTTTTTAAGAAATTTCCATTTAATTTTATTTTAAGAAGGAAATTGGTATAGAAATAGTGGCGTGACGGTAACAAAAGAGGGAAGGGGTTGGGGAGGGGCAGATTCACCTCTGTGAGAAGTCTTGGGAGGTGAGGAGGGAGGAAGAGGGAGGAGGGGATATGGAGAATGAGAGAGGGCTGGAGGAAGGAGAAATAAAAAGATATAATAAAGACAAGTAGATAAATAGAAATATAAGGAAAATGATGGGAATGAGAGAGGGAGGGTGAGAGGGGACAATGAGAGCGAGGGAGTGATAAAGTGTAGGCCTAGGAAAGAATAAGTACAGATAAGGGAAAAGAAAGGAATGATGAATACATTTAATAATAATTATTAGGCCTATATAATAACAAAACACATAACAGCACTGGGCAGCCATTCGATGATGTCAATGCCTTTATTCGTTGCGTAATTAAAACGCCCAGTCAGATGTATTTCACACCTACCAAACACAACTCACCCAATTTCGCAAACTGGACGTTGAATGTACACTCTCATGAATATTGATTGGCAACATTTTCCAATATGTCAGCGCTCTAATCGGAAACAATAGAACAATAGACCCTGCAGAGCGTTGGGTTGCACACAATCAGTTCCTTTTATTAGTCCATACAGGACCAACGCAATATTTAGCACTATAATCAACGCCGTCAGGCGTTGGTCCTTATAGATTGGATCTCTACCCCCAGCAGCGCACTCGAATTACCATGAGCAGTGACCTGAACCAACCCAGTTAATGACAACGTAATAACTCCAAATATGGTTGGTAACCCCGCCCATCATTTAACCGTATCTGTTATGTAACTTGGACGAGTACATGCGAGTACGCTAGTCATCTCAATCGATTGATTTTGAGATTGCATGGATCAAAAGCTATCGAAGCACTTCACACTTTTGAAGTAGCTGGCTTTCGATAGACCAGAGAAGATGAGAATAGAATTCTCATCTTCTCTGGATAGACCAGTGATATTATATATTGATTTATTTTGTAAAATCAGTGTAAAAAAGCGACAAGTCTGGTTCTATTTTGGAAATATGCTTTTCAAGCGGCAAGTTCGCGTAAAAGCTGGCAAACCAAATTGTTTTATTTAATTCGTCGGAGTAAGCTGAATTCAAAACTTTGTCTATTGGAACTCCGTGACTCTCTAAAAAAAAAGACCCTCAAACACCCTACATCAGGGGTGTAAATTGTGCTTTCTTCCTCAGGAGCAAGGTTTTTAGGCTCAAGATTTCATCAATCATACCATGCATAAAATAGCTTTATTCTGCACTTCAAAAATTGAAAATGTTAACATAGCATGTATTTTTAGAGTTTCCAAAAATTTGGTATTTTACACTAGTTTGGGTCAATTTTGGTGGAACAAAGGTACCTTTCCCCCTTTTATTTTCCTTTACCCCCATTTCCTCTTTCATTTTTGTCAGAGGGAGCACAACCTGTTCAGTGCTTTATGGTTTGTTTTTTTTATTTCCTCAATATTTTCCGCTTTGTCCTCTTCTCAGTGGCATTACAGTAGTATTGATACACTGGAATTCCTTCATGACTTTTGTTCCCATAAAATCCTCATTGCTGCCTCTCTGTAAATTTCCTCGGATACGATTGCCGCCTCTCTGTAAATTTCCTCAGATATGTGCCCTGTTTACACCTGCCTTCATCCAACTTCTTTATTTCCTGTTAAATTCCATTGCATACCCTATATGGTGATGAATGGTAAATTTCCCCATTTCCATATTCTAACACCAACACCTTTCTCTTTTTGCTCTTATTTCTTGATCAATAATGTGAGTTCCTCCAAATTTTGCACAACCAGTGTCTTTAAAGATTTCCTCTCTTCCATTCAGTAGCTTCACTACCTCACAGCCTCCCCTATTATCTTGTACCTAACTCCGACTCCGATTTTCTTCTCTGTCCCTCCTTTTTCCTCTCTTTCTTTTTCATTCCCATGGCATTATTTCCTCAATTTTGACTCTCATTTCCTATGAGCGGTGCTTCCCGCTCCCGCACAATTTGCATCCCTGCCCTACATGCTCACATATAGGGGGCAAAAATTAAACATGCTCCAAATTCACTAAAAACATATCAAATTATTTGTCTGGGTCTAAGGATGACAAAAGTCTAACATATTTGCACGTAGGGCATATAGTTACCAAGTTTTGAGGCTCAACAGGTTCAAGGTCAATTTGGATGCTATACAGGGGGAACAATTAAAAGTTACTCCGAGTTTTCGAAAAATGGATGCAAACTGTTCTTTAAGTTCAAGGGATTCTTTGATTAATCACTCAATCGTTGGTTCATGCAACCAACCATCCGTCCAAAAAGTATTCAGCAAATAATCAAGAACACAATCGGAATCATTTAATGAATTGATTGATTAATCAATTAATTGATATATAGTCATCCAATCAATCAATATAATATAATAATATAATATAATAGAATCACATTAACTTATTAAATTGATATATCGATGAATTGATAGTCAGTCAATCATTGAACTACTCATCAAGCATCAATCAATAATCATTCGTTTGATCAATCGATCAATAATTAACAAATTAGGCCTACATTGTAGTCGCGTAATTAGTGTACCGTATCTTGATGTTAAAATATCAATCAATCAAGTAAATATCGAGTCAAGCAACCACTCAATTTATAATCAGTACAATTGGTATAGGTCTTCGTGGTCTTACACTAGGATCCACAACATGCTCATCCAATAAGGGCACAATTCTTTAACCCCAATACATTTGTATATTCATTGAATGAACTTTGCAAATTTGGGTACAAAAACTCATACTCTGCAACTTGAGGTCAAATTTGCACTATTGAGTATTTAATTGAGGTTATTGAACTATGTCGTTGGGATGAGGCCATTGTGGTCCATAGTGTAGATCTGGCAATCTCAATCAGTTAGCCAAATAGTTATTGACCGCTCATAACTTCATCAATCTCAAATGAATCAGTGTCTCAATCAACCAATCATTCATTCGATAATTCAATTACAAATTGCATTCGTTTATAATTCATATGCATGATATTCATTCATTAGTGACTGATTAATCATCAATGGAATGACAACTCGAGCAATTTTAATACACTGGTTCTGATATGATTAGTCTTTGATCTAAAAATCTCTAAACAAAAAAGTAAGCAAGCAAAAATGAAAGAAATCATAATTTCTCAATATAAGCTATATTATTTAGGGAACAAACCAAAAGTTCAATGACGTCATATAATCGATTTTTTCCGTATGGCAGGGGGAAGGGTCAAAAAGTCTACGTTTATAAAACCATATATTTTGGGGTCAAATATCGGTCAAAATTGATCATTTGGTCTGGAATTCTCAACATTTCACATTTACGGACGGAGGGGCCAGCCTCCAAACGAAAGCAAATTCGTTTATAATACGTCGTCGACCTTTGACTTGTTCCTTTATTTATCTAATATAACTCCTTCAGACAGAGAATCAACTTGTGAACAAAATGCAAACAGTTTGGCCCTTTGGTCAAACCAAATACATTTTAACATTTGGGGCTCTGGGGCACAGGGTCTCAGATGTTAGAACAAAGAGCTGTTTGGTCCATAATATATGATCTTTGGAGCTTGTACCATGTAAAGAAAATGCTTGGTGATATCAGTGTAGCTATGCAGAGCCCTGAAACTAATATAGTTAGACCCTACAGAGAGGCTGGCCTATTGTTTTGACACATGAGTCCTTGACTTTGTATATCTGGGCCAAAATTGGAGGGGGGGAGGTTGGTACCAGTCCATATAATGTGCCATTGGGTCCTTCACCGGCGGGTTTCTATTGTTCTATACGGTCAACCGTCGGGCGAGTTTTGATTTCATCTCTAGGTAGTTTTAGCCTTGCCAATATGATGCCAATTATTCTTAATATGTAGATGACCTACATGTATATAGGCCTATTTGTGATTGAATTATGCCATTATGTTTATATATTTGATTACATTTGAGTCACTGGGTCCCTTGACCTTTTGTAGTTGTAGAGCTACCCACTGCACCTTAGAACACGGCTTAAACTTATTTTCAAGAAGTAAAAAGTCAAAAACGTGACAAAAATAAGATTGAAGATGATCAATTGATCAATCGAAAGATTAATTGATGATTTATAAATATAAATTCAATGTAAAGAACTAATAAATAAATATTTTATTTATATAAATAAATGGATAAATAAATCAACAAATAATTCGAATAAAATGAATCAAACACATAAGCCTGATAAATGGAAATATATAAATCAATCAACGAATAGAAAATAAATAAATGAATAATAAAACAAATACTGTGGAATAGAAATAAATATATAAACGAATAATTAATGAATAGGGGCCTACACGTTAATAATAAAACATAAATGATGATAAACGAAATAAATATAAGTATAGGCCCGTATTCAATAATGAAAGAAAGAAAGAAAGAAAGAAAGAACTTGCTGAACTTATTATTTTCAAGAAAAGGAATTAAAGTTTATAAATAAGTGAAACCCAATGTTTTTATGAAGCGTGTGTCCCCAATGCTATATATGTTAAACGAATAGGCCAACTATCACAATTAATAGAGGTTGTGCATGACGTACCATACCGTAAATATGGCGGACTACTCAAATCCATTCAACAAAAGCATGATTGCAATCTACCGAGACAGTTCGTCTCACACACATAACAAATGCACTACGATCAAAGAGGTTGATGACAACATTTGATTGAATGGACTGCACTGCCCCATGATTACGGTTCAAAGGACACCGGTTCAAATCCTTTGTTTGTAGCCAATCAATAATTTCAAGCACAACCTCTATACAGAAATAGATTAAAACGAATCGTGATTAACCAGGACAATATTAAATGTAGTGATGACAAAAGGAACTGATTGTGTGCAACCAACAGGTCAGTGAACTGAGGGCAAGAAGTAAACCGAGTATTATAATCATTAACACATAATTATGCAACTGAAGAGGATTAATAATCAATTTTGTTACGCAATACTGGTGTCAATCCCAAGCTAGAAGCTAGTGTTCTGGTAGCAGGTAGGCAAGCCACACCTACTGACAGCTATTAATGATATTCAGTCAATCGGATTGGCTGAATATCATTAGTAGCTGTCAGTAGGCGTGGTTAGTCAGTTTGACATTTCCCCCGACTTTCCGGGAAGGATATGTCGAATGTAGAAGGACCCACGCCTGACGGCGCACACCGTCATCATCCCTATATCTTCGTGTTAAAAATTGCCGTGATAGTACGATGAATCCTCACGTTTTTCAACAACTACGCATGGTGATTTTATTCGAGATAGGCCGTGCAACTCAGGCTAAGCATACAATTTGAGATTTTGAGCGCCTGCCACACTGTTTCTATTCTATGTTTTACGATTTTTGCATGATCAATATATGGCTGGCCGTAACCGCCACAACGTGGAGCTGCTACGCGTAGCTTACTTTTCGCTTCGCGGAGCTAAATTGACCAATCATGTTAGATCTTTTCATTACGCGGAGCCAGTGGATGCATCCTCGTTCCAGAGAGAAAACTCTTGCCAAAATTAATGTTTACTATGGGGATTTTAAATGAATCGATTGTAAATAAACCACGACCAGTTGTACAGGATCAATACAATTGTTTGATTAGCGTATAGTCAATGTTACCGTATACCTTGCATGCATGTGTCATGTGTGTGGCGTGTTTGTTTGTTTGTTTGTCTACTGTGTCAGGCCAGGATCACTGACACCCACGGTACTGATACTCTCATACTATCACGGTGATCATATTGTTGAATGTTGTTGACTTTAAAATAATCATGATGCAGTCATGTCTACAGTAGAACTCACCACGACCTTTGAAGGACTTAAACCCTATTAAAAGCTATTAAACCAAGATAACACTCAATGAAAACGGCTCAACTATGTTACATCAGATCTTCTCTGGTTAAATACATACTGCACTTGTGTCTGTTTTACCTGTGCAATGAGCAATGAGCTGGTATTATAGTTTCAGTTGGGTGAACGATTATAAAGCGAACGCAAGGTAACAATACTGTGGGCTTTTGTTTACGAAATGAGACAATAGTCTGCTTATTGTTAACCAGCGTTCTTGAAAATGAGAAGCTTAATGACTTAACACGGTTTAGAAATAATTTCTTCATATTTTTTGGTACAAAAGTACCAATATTTCCAAACACCTAAATTAGCTAAAAATTTAGGACATGTTACAAAACTATATTTTCTAGAATTTCAGAGAATACTTTAAATATTGGCCGGTTATTTTTTACACAGTAGTGATGTCAACTAGGCAATGGCCTATACTTCTAACATACACTATTTGTAGAGGTCACGCGTCAATGGTGAGCGCACTGAGTGTTGTGTATAGGAAAACGGACAGTAACTACAGTATGTATGGCCTACTACTAGTATATAAAGTAAATCCGAACTGGTTTGCAGTTTGCTGAAGGTCGAATTCCGCAGGGACACCGCGCAAGTTATACAAATTAGCTCCCGGCGATACACTGCAGATCGCAGAACTCTGCCTAGCTATATAGTTATGTACAATACTGTATGAGTTTCTTATGAGTGCATGTCCATCTTAATAATAAGTCAGTTCGTACTTTTCATAAACTACTTTTTGAATCATAACTTTCGTGACCGAGGATATCTTGCAACTACGTGACGCTCGTCTGGCAAATTCTTAATGAATAAATTCGCTTCACGTAATGAGTAAGTCGTACTTAATTAGTCGGTTTTACCTCCGAGTAATGAAAAACTCTAACATGATCATGATTGGTCAATTTGGCTCCACGGAGCAAAAAGTCAGCTACGCGTATATCCAGCTCCACGTTGTGGCGGTTGCGGCCTACCATATCAGTATCCCATATGATATTTCTATTGCAAGAAAATTTTATTTGTTGTTAGGTTTTATCTTAAATACACTAACTGGAAATTAAATACACTAATTAGTGAGGACCGGTATTTTGCTGTGGATATGTTTAACTGCAATTTGCGGGTAAAAAATTTGAAATCCTGAGTAAAAAATTTGATCATATTCAACTCTTTGAGAAAAAATTTATATAAAAGAATGCATGTAAAATCCAGCTGCAATACAATGTACATTATTGACACACTATCACTCTCTTTATCTACGGCAATAATAGAATATCGATTTCAATCGAATTGAATACGATGCTCAGTTTTGAGTTTATAGTTGACTACTAAGCGACCTAAGCGATCGATTGCTAGCCAATCAGATAGAACTCCTTTTCTAGCGTTCGGTGAAATACCAGTCGCCCGTCGCTCACCAACGGAGTATTAAATTTATATTTATCGAATAGGAAGTCGACACTGTGCGGCGTGGACTATCGTACTAAATGGAGCGTGGTCCTTCTTGAAGGACTACCTTTTATCATCACTACATTTAATTTTGTCCTGGTATAACGATTCGTTACTATGTTTGTATAGAGGTTGTGCGTGAAATTATTGATTGGTTCCAAACAAAGAATTTGAACCGGTGTCCTCCACCGTAATCATGGTGCAGTACAGTCCATTCAATCAAATGTTGTCATCAACATATTTGATCGAAGTGCATTTGTTATGTGTGTGAGGCGAACTGTCGCGGTAGATTGCAATCATGCTTTTGTTGAATGGGTTTAATTTGCAGTATGATAAATCATATGCACAAGCTCTATTTATTATGAAGTAGGCCGGCCTATTCGTGTAACATGTTTAAGAAAAATATAGAATTGGAGGACACACGCTTCATAAAAACTTGGGGTTTAACTCATTTATTTTTTGAAAATATTTTAATATTAAAAGTTTTTTCTTTCTTTCTTTCATTATTTAAGGCAGGCCTATAATAATATATTTATTTCATTTATTTTATTCATCATTGTTTATTATTAATGTGTATTCATTCATTTATTCGTTTATATATTTATTTTTATTTATCAGTATTTGTTTAAATATTCATTTATTTATTTTCTATTCGTTAATTGATTTATATATTGCCATTTGTCAGGTTTATGTTTATTCAGTTTATTCAAAGTCATTCAGCGTAAACTTGAACTTGAACTTGGTAACTATATCCTACGTGCAAATATGTTACATTTTTTTGTGATCTTTAGACCCAGACAAATAATTTGACATGTTTTAGTGAATTTGGAGCATGTTTAATTTTTGCCCCCTATATGAATATGACTACTTGCACTTTGGCTTTGTTCTCCTCATTGATCACATTGCTCCACTCGAAGTATTTTGTACCACTTCATTAAATCACTGGCAGTGTTATTTGCACTTTTTGCATTGTTTTGGAGCTATTCATGCCTTGCATTATCGTCCATGTGGCTTTGTACTCGGGATGGTATTTGTACCACCTCTTCGATCAATGACCCATTGAGCACGTATCACATCATACTGTATGATCTCATCCTACTTGGATCCCTGCATACCTTACGATCGCATGATTAATTACATATTTGTTTACTTTATCCGCTAAAACAGCATGATGTATTATAAACCATTGTAGCTGTTTGATTCATGATATAACCTGATCATTTAATAAATGCACTTATCACCGCAGCGTTGTGATAACGTGGAAATGGTAATTGACCCTTTGTACACATACTGATCTATCCAGCTTTTGTCTATTGGTCATTCCACTCGCATTCATTCCATGATTCGTCCAGTCGATAACATGTGTACAAGGGGTTAATTCGTCCCACTTATTTCCCCTCAATTTATTTTTTTTTCTGTATAAGCTTTGTTTGTTATCACTTTATGCATGAACCATTGTACCATCTCCTTTTGACAAACTGTTCTTGATTGATTCAAGGTGCTTTATGTCCAACATCATGGCAGTATTAAACATACTTACGGTATTCCAATCAACATTGCTACTGGGTTGTTACCTTATTGTAATTAATATGACATGTCTAAATTTGTTACCATTTTGCTACCTGATTATATAATAAATGCACTTATCACCGCAGCGTTGTGATAACGTGGAAATGGTAATTGATCTTTTGTGCACACACTGATCTATCCAGCTCTTTGTCTTTAGATGCATTTCACTTGCATTAATTCCATGATATGCTCAGTTTAAAATCTGTGTACAAGGGGTCAATTCATCCCACATATTTCCCCTCAATTTATTCATTTGTCTTTGCTATAAGCTATGATTGTTATCACTAACTTTATTGCATATAATATTGAACCATCAATAAAATGCTCTTGTTGATAAACGGTTCTGGAATGATCATAGGTGCTTTATATCCATCACTATGTCAGTGTTATAAGTACTTTGCTCACGGTATTTTAATCAACATTGTTACTTTATTGTAATTTATATGACATGACTAAAATTGTAACCATTTTGCTACCTGATAATATAATAAATGCACTTATCACCGCAGCGTTGTGATAACGTGGAAATGGTAATTGATCTTTTGTGCACACACTGATCTATCCAGCTTTTTGTCTTTAGATGCATTTCACTTGCATTAATTCCATGATATGTTCAGTTTAAAATCTGTGTACAAGGGTCAATTCATCCCACATATTTCCCCTCAATTTATTCATTTGTCTTTGCTATATAAAGCTATGATTGTTATCACTAACTTTATTGCATATAATATTGAACCATCAATAAAATGCTCTTGTTGATAAACGATTCTGGAATGATCATAGGTGCTTTATATCCATCACTATGTCAGTGTTATAAGTACTTTGCTCACGGTATTTTAATCATTAACATTGTTACTTTATTGTAATTTATATGACATGACTAAAATTGTAACCATTTTGCTACCTGATAATATAATAAATGCACTTATCACCGCAGCGTTGTGATAACGTGGAAATGGTAATTGATCTTTTGTGCACACTGATCTATCCAGCTTTTTGTCTTTAGATGCATTTCACTCGCATTCATTCCATGATATGCTCACTTTAAAATCTGTGTACAAGGGGTCGATTCATCCCACATATTTCCTCTCAATTTATTCATTTGTCTTTGCTATAAACTATGTTTATTATCACTTATTGCATAAAATAATTGAACCATCAATAAACTGTTATTGAATGACTCTAGGTGTTTTATATCCAACATCTCATCAGTGTTATAAGTATACTTTACGTACGGTATTTTAATCAACATTATTACTTTATTATCATTTACATGAAATGTCTAAATTTGTTATCATTTTGCTACCTGATTATATAATAAATGCACTTATCACCGCAGCGTTGTGATAACGTGGAAATGGTAATTGATCTTTTGTACACACACTGATCTATCCATCTTTTGCCAACAGGTGAATCTCACTCACATTCATTCTCTGATACGGTCAGTCTAAAATGTGTGTGCAAGGGGTCAATTCGTCCCACATATTCCCCCTCATTTTATTTATTTTTTTATTTAATTACTAAAGCTATGTTTGTTATCGCGTAAGGTATATTTGATGTGATTTATATTATCCAAGTGTTTTGCTCACCCTGATATAAATGTTCATAACAGTCTGTTATATAACATTGTCATGTTCAATATGTTTTAAATACAACTGGTTTTTCTTGTTACCAATGATGCATAATAACTCGTGATGTATTAGATTGCGTGCTCTTGATACATTGTAATATGGTAATCATCTCATTACCATGAGACTTATTTTTTGTCCATCTATTACCATTATATTATCTTACAATACTGGGGTAATGGTCATCTCATTGATTTAATCTGATTTAATCATCCATACAAGTCAGCAGTCATCCGATACATGTAGGTTTTTCGCAATTTAACAACTTGCAATTGTTCCTCTCCACAATTCATTCTGTTTGCCGTCCATGCGTGCTATCCCACAAGATAATTAGGCTTCATCTGGGTTTTTTTTTTTTTTTCTTCAAAAAAAATCCAGGTGTTCGCTCATTTTTCTTGATCAAGGATACTGTTTAATCCTTGAATTTCGATTTCTTGGCTTTGTGAACTCCATGAATTGCATTGTAGTTATATGTGAATGACCTGCATGTATTTCAATAATCAGTAAACCACAGACAGCTGATCTAGTATTGCGAGTACTTTTCATAGACTTTTACTATTGTGTTACAAACATAATCCATCAAAACACAGCTGAAATTGCATTGTATTTATCTCATGTATTGTACATCAATCATCAGTTATTCTTTGATAATATTCACCAGTCAACCGAGGCATGTAGGTTTTTCACAATTGACTCTGTTAGCCGTCCATGCATGCTATCCCACATTATAATAGGATTCATCTGCTTTTTTTTACAATCCAGGTGTTCCCTCATTATTCTTGATCAAGGATACTATTTTACCCTTGCAATCGGTTTCTTGGCTTTGTGAACTCCATGAATGGCATTGTAGTCATATGTGAATGACCTGCATGTATCAAAAATCAGTAAAATACAGACAGCTGATCCAGTACTGAAAGAGTTTTTCAACTAGTATTGTGCCCCAAACGAAATCATTCAAAACACAGCTGGAATTACAATGTATTTACTTCTTGTATTGTATTTATTATCAAAGGGACTATGAGTCCCTTATATTTGTTCTAAACCACATATTGATTGTTAACTTAACCATGAATTTATTTTATCTTCATGGTTTCAACTTGTTCTCGTAAAATGGCTTCTTTCCTCTTTTCCCTCAGACCAAATCCAACCATATTTGCTTTTTTTTAAACCAAATTCCACTTTAATTTAGTTTCTCTCCTGCACCCTTTGTCCCGTTCGCACCATGCCCGATTTGTCAACTTTCATGTCTGAGCACAAATTCACTCCGTCTAAATTTAGTAGCGTACTCAATTCACATTCCCAAACTTCAGATAATTCATGTAACATTGACCTAAACCTGTGCTGCAAATGCAAATATTACGACACTAATTCAATTATTAATGAAAATGCCCTCCGCCAAAATAAATTTTCTTTATTCCACCACAACACCAGAAGTATTAATAAAAAGGCTAGTACTATTGTGGATTACATTTCGATTCTAAATCATGATTTTGACATTATAGGTTTTACAGAAACCTGGTTCAATTCAACCGATGAATCCAATTTAATTGACCTTGACAACTATGACAGAATAGACTGTATACGCCCCGATAGATCTGGTGGAGGTGCGTCCTTATTCATCAACTCTAAACATAATTTCATTCAAAGACCTGACCTTAAAATAAAAGCCACTCACTGCGACTCTGTTTTCATCGAAATCCCTGATAAAAATATAATCGTTGGCGTCATTTATAAACCAGAATATGTCGATTACCATCAGTTCATTTCTGACCTGGAATCAGCCCTGAATACCATCTCTAAAGAAAGGAAAAATGTTTTGTCTTAGGCGACTTCAATATCGATCTCCTAAAATTTGACCATAACCATCAAGTCAATACATTCGTTAATCTGATGTACGCCTATTCATTTTTCCCCTGTATTGATCGACCCACCCGAGTCTACACAACCAAGACCTGTACTACAATCTCGCTAATTGACAATATTTTTACAAATGATACTGATAACCAAATAACTTCTGGCAACTTGGTTACAGACCTCTCAGATCATTTCCCAAATTTTATTTCTGTTAAAGGCTCTCGTTTTGATAACATTTCTCAACCTATAACTAAACAAACAAGGCAATTCAAACCAAATAATATTAAAGGTTTCAAAAACTCCCTGTCTATTGTCAATTGGGATTTTATACTCCACGACGATAATCCTGAAAACTCATACACGAAATTCATTAATAAAACCACTGGCCTATTAGACATCCACTGCCCTATAAGAACAACTAAAATGTCCAAACGTAAATCACCACGTAAGCCCTGGATCACTACAGGCCTTGTTAAATCAATTAGAACTAAAGATAAACTATATAAAAAGTACATCTCTAAGCCTACATCAGAAAATAAACTTAAATATACTAAATATAGAAATATATTAAATAATTTACTACGTACAGCCAAAAAATCCCATATTACCGTCCAAATTGAATCAAATAAATTTAACATGAAAGAAACTTGGAAAACATTGAATAATCTTCTAGGTAGAAACAGACGTACCAAATTACCCGACTTCTTTAAAGATAAAGATGGCAAAAAAATTACCAATTCAACTGAAATAGCCGATAACTTCAATATTTTTTTTTTTTTACCAACATAGGCACTAAGCTAGCTGAGAAAATAACTACTCCTGACGATGACTACATCTCTCCACTAAATTCATTAAATCAGCATAGCAGTATGTTCTTAAACCCAACATCCCCTGACGAAATAATTAAAATAACTAAAAAACTTAAGGCTAGCAACAGTAGTGGCTTTGACAATATAAGCACTAAACTACTCAAAACAATAATCAATGAAATAGCCCCTGTTCTCTCACATATTTTCAATAGGTCCCTACTCACAGGCATTGTCCCATCTTTACTCAAGATCGCAAAAGTAATACCAATTTTTAAATCTGGTGATAATCAAATTTGTAGTAATTATAGACCGATTTCAATATTACCTTCTGTCTCGAAAATACTTGAAAAAATAATATACACCCGGCTTTCTGATTTCATTGCTAAAAATAATATCTTAAGTTCCCACCAATATGGTTTTAGACCAAACCGGTCCACTTACATGGCAATAAATGACCTTTACTGCAAAATTACAGGTGCGTTAGACGAAAAATTGCATAGTCTTGGGATATTCTTAGACTTAAGCAAGGCCTTTGATACCCTCAACCATGATATACTTCTCCACAAACTAAATAGCTACGGTATCAGAGGTCTTGCCAATCTATGGATAAAAAATTATCTTTGTGAAAGAAAACAGTATGTCGTTTATAACCACCAGAAATCTGCAGAAGGTGACATAATATGCGGTGTCCCCCAGGGATCAATCCTTGGGCCACTTTTATTCCTTTTATATATAAATGACCTCCACTTTCATCTCCTTCCTCCCATTTTATTATTTTTGCTGACGACACCAACATTCTTTTTTCCCACAAAGACCCAGAACAACTTGAAGAATTAATAAATAAAGAACTCAAGAAAATTTCGAACTGGTTTAAATTCAATAAGCTTTCATTAAATATAGATAAAACTAACTTCATGATCTTTAAAAATAAATACAACAATAAACCTGACCATAATTTTAACATTGAAATTGATAATAAAGATATCGAAAAGTAGAAGTAACTAAATTCCTAGGTATTTTAATTGATAACAACCTTTCATGGAAGACCCATACATCCCATATATCAAAAATTGTTTCAAAATATAACGGCATAATTAGGAAAGTCAGACCATTTTTAAACCAGGATTCCCTCCAAACACTTTACAACACTCTGGTGCTACCATACCTATCCTATTGTACAATGGTATGGGGTGATAAAAATAATAGTAACTTGGAATCCCTTTTCATTATGCAAAAGAAAATCATCAGAACATGCACTTATTCACTTTGGCTGGATCATTCAACCCCTCTTTTGACTTCCTAAAAAAAACTAAAAATTCGTGATATTTACACGTTTCAACTAGCAACTCATATGTATCGTTACCACCATGACCTCCTCCCACAGGACTTACCAAATAATCATTTCATGACAAATTCTGAAATTCATAATTATGAGACCAGACAGGCCCTTGACCTTAACATCGCGACGACAAACACACTGCTAGCCAAAAACACAATTAAAACCCAGGGACCTACCACTTGGAATTCACTGAACGACGACATTAAAAACTCTTGCTCCCTATCCTCCTTTAAAAACGAATGAAAAATTATATCCTGGATCAATACCACTCTGAAACCGTCAATAACGAGTACGCATCAATCATGTAAATTTCCTTACCCCCCCCCTTGATGCTTTTTTTTTCTGCACCCTCATTTTCATGGATGTTCTAGTTCATATCAAATTTTTGTCAAATATATTCATGTGGTATATGAATATGTACCTAATATGACATCCATTTACTGTTTTTCTTTTCTTTGCAAAATGTTATTTTCATATTTAATAAATTATTAAATTCTATGTTTTTCATTGTAATATTTTCATGTAACCTTGGGTGCCATCAGCCACACGCTCAGCGTTCTTGATGGCATCCACATCTCATATAATTTATAATGCATTTGATTATCTGTATTTAATAATAATTTGTATATATGTGAGAAGAAACCAAATAAACTTGAATTGAATTGAATTGAATTGAATTGAATGACATGAGCAATGCGCATATAGGGTGTTTGAGGGTGTTTATTGAGGGTCACGGAGTTCCAACATAGCTTGGTAGACACAGGTTTTGAAATCAGCATACACGAATTAAACAAATCAATTTGGTTGCCAGCTTTTACGCGAACTTGCCACTTCATGACTTGATGCTTAAATAAGACATTTCCAAAATAGAACCAGACTAATATACCCGGCTAATATAATTATGTGAACACTGCTTTTACAAAATAATTCAACATGATATCACGATTTAGGCTTCTATCGAAACTCAGCGACTTCAAAAGTGTGAAGTGTTTTGATCCATACAATCTCAAAATCAATTGATTGAGATGATTAGCGTATTCGTCTCAGTTACATAACAGATGCGGTTAAATGATGGGGTGGTGTTACCAACCATATTTGGAGTCATTACGTTGTCATCAACTGGGTTGGTTCAGGTCACTGCTTATGGTAATTCGAGTGCGCTGCTGGGGGTAGAGATCGAATATGTAAGGACCAACGCCTGACGGCGTTGATTATTGTGCTAAATATTGCGTTGGTCCTGTATGGACTAGCTCAGATCGCCCGCCAAATAAGTTTCCAGTTCAGAAATTGCATTTTTTTCTCAGCCTTGAGAAAAAAAGGCAGACGTGTGAATCGAACCCGGTCCTCACTTTTATAAAACCCAGTACGTTACCACTAAGCCAAGTGAGAAGCTATGAGAGGTTTGATAGTAATCCTTGATATTCGCTGAATAGAATAAATCAATACTGATAGGCTTATTTGTCTAGTGTACGATTAACAGACGTTCCATAGGGCCTATAAACTAGGAATATAATGTGAAATGATTATCAATCGAGCAATTAATCAAGTTTTAAGTTATCAACAATCAATAATAAACCGATGAGTCATGGAATATTAATAATTTCTTACTTATCTACCAAATAAATAAATAAATAAATAAGTCAGTAAATAAATAAATATGCATAGGCCTAAATAAATAAATAATGCAGTTAACATTTTAGTTAGAAAACTCCAAACATTCTGTTATAATTTTCTGCTATGCACGCAAAGGACTTGTGCCTTTAATATCCGCGCCTAATCAATAATGGGTCTTTCACCATGATCACATAGGCCTACCATGTTAAACTACTGACCATGCTGACCGTATCCCTGTGGATTATCTACTGATCAAATCAGTGAAGTGGATGTTTTTACTTTTCAAGTCTACATATCAAGGTCATAGCAGGGCATTTACAAAGAATGGTCAAAGGTCAACGTTTCCAAAAGAAGTATAGTATAGATGTTGGCGCAAGCTTTCGTGCGGGAAACATAAAAACATACCCCAACTAATTATGGAATAGTCCTGTTCTAAGCATTTATCCAACACAATTTAGGCCCCAATGTATTATGTTATTACGGAAGTAACTAAGGGCCATGTAACTCATGTAACGCTTTGTAACGCAAGACGTCAGGATCTTGTGATCACAAATCCCGACGTCTTGTGTTCCTGACTTAGCCAGTTTGAAATAAAGAGATAGTAAAGATATAAAAATAAAGAAATAGTTAAGACAACTCATGATCTCAAGAACCCATGAAATCTGTTCAATTTTCACGCCGTTAGTATTTTAATTGTAAGCCCATCCACTTTAGTTATCTCGAGATCCTATTGGCTTGAGTTCACGAGTTCCTGACTTTAAAGTCATGAAGTCAGGATCTCGTGATCCTGTGTTCCTGACTTGAAGTCAGAAAGTCAAGAACTCAAGCGTGGCTTGAGTTCACGAGTTCCTGACTTTAGGTCATGAAAATAGGATCTCGAGATAACTAAAGTGGATGGGCCTACAATTAAATGAGTTCTTGAGATCCAAAGCGAACCCACATGGCCCTTAGTTACTTCCGTATGTTATAGTGTTGTTGATGTTGTTTACTTCTGATAGCCATAAGTTAATCATTTTTAGGTCTTTTTACTTGGTTCTGGTGTCTAGTCTATGTTTTTTGGGTCAATCAATCTATTTATGCAGTTAATAGTAGTCTCAAATCTTCATATGTTGAGTAACGACCATTTCTGACCCAAATGCACTTAACCCAGTTTGAAACCAGGCCCGTAGACCTCCTATATAAATTATTGAAAAAGCTAGAAAACAGGTCAAACATTACATTACAATATTAATTGGAAAAAACGAAATAGACACACAGCATATGTTACATTAAGTACAAAATGTAAATTTTTGCACTGCAGACTTTTATACAAGTTTGATAGTTTAATGGAATTTATTGTATTCACATTTTTAGCAATTTCTTGCATTACGAAAGTTTGTATGACACACAACATACTTTACATTTAGTACAAAATGTAGATTAGATTTTTGCACTGCAGACTTTTTATACAATTTTGATAGTTTAATGGATTTTATTGTATTTACAATTTTAGCAATTTCTTGCATTACAAAAGCATGACACACAACATACTTTACATTTAGTAAAAACTGTAGATTAGAATTTTGCACTGCAGACTTTTTATACAATTTTGATAGTTTAGTGGATTTTACTGTTTTCACATTTTTATTTTCTTGCATTCTAAAAGATTGTATTACACCTTATATTACTGATTATACGAGGCTCCTTTAATTGTGAGCAAGGATAATTCAAAGAGAGGGCAGTTTCCATGGCAACGGCCATTTATACTAAGTTTTAAGCAAATTTCCACGGTAACATTTGGCAAATTCCCTCATCATGTGATCATGACCTTAACCCTAACACTGGACCCTGCTTTTTGGGATCGGAAGTCAAGGAATATCCGAAAAAGTCAAGGAGAAGAAGAATTTTGACTTGGCACCTTTTGGATTCGAACCTTTGACCCTCGCATGCCAAGCACACGATCACGGACCGGTAGCTACACGGGTTATTGCTGCCCGGCCAGCAATTGCGTGCGCATATAACACTTAGGGTGATTGCGTCATCGCAGACCCTGGGATTCATGCATGCGCAGATTTTTTCATCGTAAGATTTTGTAAGATTTTTGGGTGTTAGGGTTAAACATTTGACCCCCGAATAGCCAGTATTAGGGGTAATAAGTTTTTCTTTTCCTGATCTTTGTTTAACACTGTCAACTAGGGGAGAGCTCCATCCAAGCCATGTGTATTACCCATTGCCCTTCTATGGTGACAGTGGTATGTTAAAATAAGATCAGGGAAAGAAAATTTATTATCCCCGATACTGGCTATTTGGGAGTAAAATTTTCAAGGACATCTCCACAATATGAGGTAAAATTTACAAATAATAATAGTAATATAAATGGCCAGTTGCTATTTACTGTCACAGGCACAATCTCAATCAGCTGCATGATAGTATCGTAGATATCATCAGTGTCATGTGGTCGTGCTAAATTTCATCTCCGGTATCGGTACCAAGGCGCATCAGGTGATCCACTCGAAGGTTTTGTTCCCCCGAGTTTCGTCCCCATTATCATCAAGGTAAAACCCGATATACCAACTTTTGTTGCCTCCCTCATCCCAGATGACAGCAACAACATTTTTCTGTGACCTATGACCTTTAAATTTTGGGCAAATTTTCCTCATTTTGAGCAATCTGTTGCATTTAAAAAGTTTGTATTACACTTTATAGGGGGCCTATTATTGATATGCATGGATTCTTTACTTTTAAGCTACATGTATTAGGAGATTGTCTGGTAAATGGCTTGTAGAAGCGCAATTCCAGCTTGCTTTCTTCTTTATTTTCCTATTCTGTTTCACTTCACCCCTGCATTTCTCCCTGCATGCCTTCCCCTTTATACTCTTCTTCATTCTAATTTCGCTTTAACTCTCTCAGCTGTATGTACAGGTGGCAATTCCATCAGCCCACTTGTCCATAATCGCCTATCTGCTTGCAACTCAACCCCACCTCCTAGCTGGTACCAGGCGGATAACTCTGGCTTTGCGGCCAGAGGAAACAGACGGGGCTCTGGGTATGGGAAGGAAAACCCTAGTTCAAACCAACAAGGGTTCCCCCCTTGTTTATGTGTGTAAGGACACACCGATAACAGCTTGTTTATAACTTCCACAGTGTCCAAAGGGGGAGCAGCCTATCTGGATTCCCCTAACCAAGTTGTATTTTTCAAGTACATCATCCAGGCATAGGTTATTGCGACGGGCTAGTGTCCCATCCAATGTAAAAAGCCTTTTCACTACGAAACCTGACAAAAGAGAAACTACCAAAACTCGTACCGAAAAGCCACCTCAGACTAAACCAGTCCATATGAAGGGTAGTGGTGAAAGCCCTTTCAGGGAAGCCATTAACTGGATGAGAGGGAGGAAGACTAGGTACAATCCAAAAGAAACAACATCAATGAACATCACAAAAACCAAACTCAAGATAGGAAACTGGAACGTTCAGGGCCTCAACGCCCCGGGAAAGATCGATGTGCTGATTGATGAATGTGATAGACATAAGTTGGACTTGGTCGCCTTAACAGAACTGCACTGGCCTGGCCAAGGAAGAAGCCGACACGGAAATTGGGAAATCATACACTCCGGTCCAGACACCAGCAGAAGAGAGAAAACCGGCGGTCTTTTGTTTTCCCATACAGCTGCAAAATCCCTGCTGTCATATGAATGCATTTCTGATAGGCTGCTCATAGCAAGATTCAACTGCAAGCATGCGAAACTTACCATAGTAGTATGCTATGCTCCTACCAACAGTGAAACTCGTCATGGTGATGTTGCAAATAAGGATGCCTTCTACAACCAACTGGATGATGTGGTATCCAATATCCCTAAACATGACATTCAAATTGTAGTTGGCGACATGAATGCACAACTAGGAGATGATGTGAGCACATGGAAACCTGCGCTTGGCTGCCATGCTGTAGGGGCCCTTAATGACAATGGCATCAGACTTCTGACTTTCTGCCTCGCACATGACCTTGTTGTTGGCTCTTCACTTTTCCCCCACAAGAATATCCACAAGCTGACATGGAACTCTCCAGATGGTAAAACAGTGAACCAGATTGACCACACCTTGGTTAACAGAAAATGGAGAAACTCGCTAAAAGATGTTAGAGTGTATAGAGGGGCGGATGTTGGCAGCGACCACAATCTTGCAATTACGACCGTTCGCTTATCTCTAGCAGTCCTAAAACAACAGAAGAAGCAGCTGAAGTTCAACTCCTCAAATCTGTTGAACAGAGACATACTTGCAAGCTTTAATGCTACCATCGGCGGCAAATTCAACATCCTTGCTGAATTGGATGACGCCTCTGACATTAATGAAGAGTGGGCCAATTTCACTGATACTGTGAACGCAGCTGCAAGAGAACATCTTGGATACCGTAGAGGGAAACAGGAAGAGTGGATATCATCTGAATCTAGGGAATTGATATCAAAGAGAAAGAGGGCCAAGCCATCTCTTGGCAGTGACTATCGTGAGCTCAATAGGCAAACAAGAGCAAGCCTAAGGAATGACAAGAAATCCTGGTACAGTAAGATTGCTGATGACCTTGAGTGTGCTGCCAGAAGTAACAACATGAGAGAGGTATACCACAAGAAGAACATTTTAATTGGAAAATCCTCCAGAAAAGCATCACAGATAAGAGATGTCAATGGCAACATCATCAAGGACGAAGCTGCACGACTTCAGAGATGGTCTGAATACTTTGAAGGTCTGCTGAATGCTAAAGATCCTGAAGAAACCATAGATTTCTCTGTCTTCGCCCATGCAGAAGAACTAACCATCAATATGGAGCCACCAGATAGGGAGGAGGTTGATAAAGCCCTTGGTCTTCTAAAACGCAACAAAGCTCCAGGAGTAGACAACATCACTCCCGAAATCCTAAAGGATGGCGGAGATGCCATCAGAGAATGGTTGCTCCGTATCTGCCAGCATGTATGGAAGAATGAGGTTACACCAGCAGAGTGGGGTAAAGGCATAATATTACCCTTGCCAAAGAAGGGAGACCTTACCTACTGTAATAACAATCGAGGCATCACCCTCATTGACATCGCCGGGAAAGTCTTCTCCACCATTCTGCTCCAGAGAGTTAAGGATGAATTGGACCTGAGAATGAGAGACAACCAGGCAGGCTTCAGAAAAGGCCGTTCTTGTCAAGACCAAATCTTCAGCCTAAACCAGATCATTGAGAAGTGCCTGGACCAACAGCTACCATGCATCATCAATTTCATTGACTTCAAGGCCGCTTTCGACTCAGTGCACAGACCCTCCCTTTGGGAAATCCTCCGCATCTACGGAATCCTTCCAAGATAATTAACATCATTAGGAATTCATATCGGGACACAACCTGTGCAGTAAAAGCAGAAGGTTCCCTTTCCAGCTGGTTCAAGATCATCACTGGAGTCCGACAGGGTGATATCTGGTCTCCATTACTCTTCGGCTTAGCCATTGACTTTATCATGAAGAGGGCAGTTGATGAAAACAACAGAGGATTAATCCCGCTGCCAAGGAGGAGCTCAAGATACCCTGAAGAAAAGTTGGCCGACCTGGATTATGCTGATGATATAGCTCTCTTTGAAGAGACTGATACCAAGATGGCGGAGACAACTGAAGCCATCCGTGTCATTGCCAGCAAATTAGGACTCCAGATGAGCTATAAGAAGACAGAGATCATGTCCATCGACCGATCCAGTGTTACAAAACCAGCTGTCCCTCTAGGCAACGAAGGTCTCATTAAAGTAGTTGACTACTTCAAGTATCTTGGTGCATACTGCAGTGCTGATGGGTCTAATACCAAAGAGCTTAACAACAGAATTGGCAGAGCCACAGGAGCCTTCAGAGAGCTGGACAAAGTGTGGAAGGATCGTAACATCAACCTGGAGACCAAGCTGAAGTTCTACAATGCTTGTGTACTTTCCATACTCCTCTATGCTGCTGAGTGCTGGACACTCACAGAGAGGGATGAGGCTAGACTGGATGCTTTTGACATGCGCTGTCAACGCAAAATCCTTCGAGTGATATGGTCACAACATATACCTAATAGCCATATAAGATCTAAGACCAAACAGCCCCAACTCACATCAGTCATCCGGAAACGCCGCCTACAGTGGTTTGGACATCTGCAGCGAATGGGTAAAGATCGCATCCCCAAGAGGCTTTACCTTTGGAAGCCAACCCATGGGAGACGCAGACCTGGTCGTCCAAAGACATCGTGGAGAGACGTCATCCACAGAGACATCTCGAGGCTGGACCTGGGATGGACAGTAGAGGAGGCTGAGGTTGCAGCTATGGACCGTAGGATTTGGAAGCATCTCTTGAGCCAGGCAGCAGGTGCAGAAATGCATGACGCTGACTGGTAGGTAGGTAGGTAGGTAGGTATTAGGAGATTGCCATGGTAATGGCCATTTATACTAATATTTAAGCGAATTTCCGCAGTAATCTATGATCTTTGAATTTTGGGTAGTTTTACCCAAAATTGACCCATTTTTTTCATTTTGAGCAATTTTTGCATTAAAAAAAGTTTGTAATACACTTTATAAGTATATTATATTATTGATATACAATGGATTCTTTAATTTTAAGATACACGTATTAGGAGATTTCAAAGAGAAGGCAGTTGCCATGGCAATGGCCATCAATACTAATATTTAAGCGAATTTCCAAATTCGATTTCACAAGAAAAGTAGGCCCTCTCCGAATAACTGCTAACAGAGCTAGATTTAGTACTAGTTTCGGTGTTAAATTGAAATAGCAGCATCACTTTCTAACATTTGTTAATAAAAGTTGAACCTGTAAAGATATACAAAATTGGAGCGTAAGTGAAATATCTAGGCTTTATTTGATACAGCTAAAGATGACGTAAAAAGGTGGAATTGTCGTTTAAAATGTTTATTTTTACATGCTTTTCACTATGATGGAGAGGCAATGTTTGGTGGTGTGCGCCCCCGTAACAGACAGAGGTTACCCAGATGAAAGAGAGCAGTATACTTGTAGTATATTGATCATCAAATGACCTTCAATGCAGACCCCAAAATCCATTTAATGTCATCAGCATGATTGGTCAGCATGAATGTATGTATGTATGTATGTATTTCAAATATCGAGAATCATAGATAAATAAGCGTTTTTATGTTTAACACTGTTCCAATATATTATTGTTTTTGTTGTTCACGACATGGTGATAGAAAATAAATATTGTGGACCCTACCTGCGTTCCTTGGAAGAAAAAGGTAATATTCATTTGAGGGTGCATAAAGCATGATGCAAAAAGGTTATTTTTAAATCAGCATAGACGGAAATTTAGTGCTGAACCCCAACTAATTAGGGAATAGCCCTGTTCTAAGCATTTATCCAACACAAATAAGGCTCCAATGTATTATGTTATTACGGAAGTAACTAAGGGCCATGTAACGCATGTAACACTTTGTAACGCAAGAAGTCAGGATCTTGTGATCACAAATCCCGACTTCTTGTGTTCCTGACTTAGCCAGTTTGAAATAAAGAGATAGTAAAGATATAAAAATAAAAAAAATAGTTAAGACAACTCATGATCTCAAGAACCCATGAAATCTGTTCAATTTTCACGGCGTTAGTATTTTAATTGTAAGCCCATCCACTTTAGTTATCTCGAGATCCTATTGGCCTGACTTTAGGTCATGAAAATAGGATCTCGAGATAACTAAAGTGGATGGGCCTACAATTAAATGAGTTCTTGAGATCTAAAGCGAACCCACATGGCCCTTAGTTACTTCCGTATGTTATAGTGTTGTTGATGTTGTTTACTTCTGATAGGCTCCCTTTTTATCAAATTTCATTTCCAAGCTTGGAAAATCACCGAACATGAGTTTAGCATGATAATATCGCAATTTTGCACTTTCCTGAAAAAGAACATAAAGTAAGATGTGCCCATTTTAAAACGCAAAAAGTCTCCATGATTTTCATTTGTTCAATTATTTAACCTAAATCTACTTTATCCAACAAGTAAATAACTTTGTCAAAAATATTGAGGAACTCTCAAAATCATCTTGCAAACTTGGCTTCAAAATTAGGATTTTTCACATTTATACAATTGCTGAAAAGGCCATTACACCCCTCTCTGAAAATGGAAGAACCCAAACGTTGTCCAAAGAGTTTTTAATTGTTATGTCGAGACAAAATGTGTTTAATTACTGAGAAGTATAAATAAAATATCTGCAGGTGCGCATTATTACGTAGCTCTAATCACAAGTTAGTACACATTTCAAAGTTTTTTGAAACTCATGAACACGTGTTTGATTGAAAAAAAGCACACAATTTGCTGACCCCCATCTTCCACCTACCATCTGAGTCTATCGGATTAACTCTGTTAAATTTAATTCGGCCTATTACCACTCATTTATTGTATCCCAAGAAATAAAGCTTACGTGTCACTGAATAGCGCCCGCTGTTGGCTACGTGTCCTTTCTTTGTCATACATGTTTAATACAAGGATTTTAGAGCAACAGTGACTATTATTAAATAGTTAACATTGACTTAAAATCTATAATTTGTTTTGTGCAACATTGTTTGAAATTTATAATTGATTAAAAATCTATATTTTGTTAAATTTATACATGAATATATTATAAGCAGTAGAGAAATTGTTTATATCGGTATTGCACACATAAACATTTTTGCAAAATCAGTATACAGTCCCCGTGCAGTTCTTATTTCCCGAAGATTGATAAAAACACTTGTAAGGGGAGGGGGCTGATGCAAAAAAATTTTATCGCGAAAATTTTCGGGGCCCCCCTTCACAGACCTCGAAAATTTCAGGCCCCCCCCCCTTTTTGACATGAAAATTATCGGTCAACCCCATAGAAAAGTATATAAACTCAATTTTCCCAGAAAAAATTGTGGCCATTTTTTCAGGGCCCCCCTTAGGAGGGTCAACATTTTTCAGGCTCCCCTTTTTGCATCAGGCCCCCCCCCTTACAAGTGTTTGTGAACGGTTCCTAAGTAGTATTACTAATAATGGTACATGTATAATGTAATAGGTGGATCTAGGTGTAATCAGCCATTCACACAATTGCGTGTTGGCACGGTATCCATCGTCGTAACCGGTGTGGCAGGTGCTGAACGATTTAGGGACAAAAAAACAAAACACACTGCTGTTTGCAAACACAGCACCAAAACGCAGCAAACAATATACCCCTCATCGAATGATTAACCTCCAATTCATCACTTATGACATATAGAATGGATTTTTAAAAATTCTTGTTTTCTATTATAGTGCCGTGTTTTCGGGCTGTTGTTTGAAAATACAGCATTCACCTTTTTTTCATTCACAGCATGGATTTTCGTGCTGTGTTGGATTTCGCAATCTTAGGTTTTATATAACAGTGTAGACTATGCCATAGTCGATTTTTGATAAATAAAAACATGTTATTAATCATGATGAAAGCATTCAGTTGAAATGCTAGTATAAAATTGTTATGAACAAGTTTATATAATCATATTAGTGACAGTAAAATTAAAGTATACGTTTAGTTAGGTGAAAAAGTTCAATTTGGTGACCACTCTCTGGCTAGTAAGGTTTGACGATTGATTCGACTTCTATGGACCATTTAGAAGAAAAAAAAATAATAGCCACCATGTCCATCGCGAAAATCCCGGCATTTTTCGCTAGAGGCCAAAATCCAAAATGGCCGCCGTCACCATTTTGAAAATTTAAGTTTTGAACCAGAGCACCTATAATCATACACAAAGACACTTTTTCGGATATGTCGAGTACAAGGATTCCGATTCTGATATTAGTTTGACATTACGGCATCATTTTCACCCAGAAATCCAAGATGGTGGCCGGCACCATCTTGAAAAATTTAGTTTTGAACAAGAGGACCTAAAACCGTGTACAAAGACACTTTTTTGGATAAGTCGACCACAAGGATTTCAAATTTGACATTACTTGACATTACGAACTCATATTTACCCAGCAATCCAAGATGGTGGCCGCCGGCGCCATCTTGAAAAAAATAATTTTTGAACCAGATTACCTAAAATCGTGTACAAAGACACTCTTTCCGGTAAGTCGACCCCAAGAAATCCGAATCTGACATTAATTTTACGTTACAACATAATTTTTGCCCAGAAATCCAAGATGGCCCCCATTTGGTAGAGCGTAAATGTGATTTTTGAATGAGAGCAGAAGCATAAGTGTGTCATTTCCGCCTTATCTGGGGTTCATGTCTCGCTGGGGTTATCTGGGGTTTATATGCCTTATCTGGGTTTAGAATGCGATATGCTAAGGTTAAGGCATCTTAGCCACAGGTAAGGAACGTAAACCCAGGATAAGGCCGTCTAAACCAGATATAAGGCGCCTTATCCCTAGATAAGTGATGTAAACCCAAGATAAGGCAGTTTAAACCCCATTACCGGAAAAAGTGTCTTGTACACGATTTTAGGTAATCTGGTTCAAAACTTATGTTTTTCAAGATGGCGCCGGCGGCCACCATCTTGGATTTCTGGGTAAATATGAGTTCGTAATGTCAAAGTAATGTCAATTTAAAAGCCTGATCCAGCTCATTTTACACAGACAATCTATTTCCCAGGCCTAAATGAGGATTAAATATGAATTAGCTCCTAATAGTTGGGTTTTAAGCCTTTTCTAATGTATTAAATTAAATCGTGTTTCACGTTCCTCGTTTGAAACACTGATTTTTCCCTCCCAGGGTGTAGTAGACTTTATTTACTGGTGTGCACTCTTAAAGGTCATTGTGTGAGCTTAAAACATAAGATGTTTAAGATAAAATTTCCTGAAAAAAATCGCACTAAGTACTGTATTATGTTGCTGCTGCTCTGAGCAGCTGTCATCGGTATGGTTAACAGGAAGAAGGAAATGACAGTAAGATTGATCATTTAAATGCCATCGATTTTTATAAACAAAGTAACAGAGACGGATGTTGGCGATTGCAATAAAGGTGTACGATTAAGTGACTAGCCAAATGCGTCTGAATAAAATTAACGATAAACTATATGTGACCGTACAGCACGAATGAACCGTAAATGTCCTAAATTGTATTCTGAGCTACAGTGTAAAATATGCATAAAGGTCGTATTCGTCGGTACCTCAAGTTGGCGCGAAATGTATCTCATTTTAAACGAATCAATAATATTAAGCTCCTACCTTTAATGTCTATATAATTCTTGCTTTGGCTAAATCCTGTTCAAGTGGTGGGTTACAAAGCATTGTATTTTGTCTAGGTATGTGCAGGCGGCTGACACTGGAAAATGTGCATGTCAAAATGACCCGTCTCCTCCGCAGCCAATTAGTTCCGCTCCATCGAAATCACAGCTGGTCACGGAGGAGACTACCCTTCTTTGTGTTTGTTCATTTGTGTATGGAGAGTCATTCTTGGAGTCTATAATGACTTAGGCCACGCTCTCAGCTAGAGTCCGACGCTGCATTGTACTAGAAATACATTTTCTGTGAAATCGCTATAGAGCTAACCGGGAACACGTATTCATTTAAATATATAGCATTAAAATTAGTATCACCCTTGTGGCCCCCGTCCAGTGGAAAACCTTAATTCTTTCATTAAAAAGAAATGAAAAAAAAACCCCAAAAAACAACACCACGGATCCACCTGTGCACAGCACAAAATGGGAACAGCAATTTGTCTCAAAAATGAATGAATTTTAAGAAACATACGGGATATGATGAACCATTGACCTGATGTCATGATAGTAGGATCTATTAGTCGTTTTACATACAATGTATATAGGTTAAATGCCACTAATTATGTATTACACGGGTTTCAATGGGAAAATGCCTAATTTCTTGTGGAATTTTCTCATATTCAGAACTCTCACAGTTCAATGCCACTAATATCAGGTGAAACTATATGATTTAGATGCCAAATGATCAAAAATTCAACATAGGTTGACCTGAGACTTTTCTTGTTTTAACGCATTGAACCGTAAACACCTTAAAATGACAGTGCGCCCTCGAAGCTGAAAGTTACCATTTGGTAGGGCGCATATTGACTAAAAACCGCGCGTATGAAAAGCCGTGCGTATGAATTTTGGTACTATTACAACAAAAATGTCATATAATGAGAGAAAATGTACCATTTTGAAGCATCAAACTGTAAAAAGTACTTTTTTGGCTATATAACTTGATCAATTTCAGCGATTTTAATGCAGTCTTTTCGAATGCCATGAAAACAAATAGTTACTCGTCGTATTTCAATGTATAGCCCAGGCCTATTAGTGGTATTTAACCTATACCGTATTGTCATAATACCAATATTTATCATAATATATGTGGCTGGACGCGGCGAATGAGCCGTAAACTCGGCAAACTTCATTTTGAGCTACAGGTGAAAATATATGCAAATCTCGTATTTTGGCGAAGTTGAGATTTTGCAGATTTGAAATGTTTAAGCTTTCTTCTAAACACATACAAAGTTTTATTTTAAAGAAATAAGTGGAAATATGAAATAATCTACATTTTCTGAGGCCCATCTGATGAATGGTCATTATGCTTCCCTAACTTTGAACGCGTTTTTCTCGGTTTCGCGTTTTGATTCATGACAACCTATAACAAGCCATAACTTCGTTTCTGATTGTCATATGAAGTTCATTGAGGTGTCATTTTAATCCCTGAAACATGCTCTTTGCAAATATGTAAAAAAGTAAAAATGACCAGCGGGGGACTTTACGGCTTATTCGAGGTGTCCAGGCACATATAATGAGTAATATTTGGCATCGTATATGTGCAGTCCATATGCACAAACGAATACTGATCTTTATGATATTCAGGTTTTTGTGCATCTCGATTACATGTCACGTAGGAGGTCATACGTGTTGACCTTCATATATTGCATTTGTTCATCTGTGTATGGAGAGAAGAAACGCCATTAAACGCCATTAAAACTCCATCAGTATTATAGCGTAGTTCATTGAATTGCTATTCCAAGTACTTTGATAATACAGATAAATATGTATTGATGGGTCGAGGCGATTGCATTGAAAAACCTAATTAATTATTCATAACAGTTACGTAATCAATCGATAGTGCGGACACTTTTCACTTGCAAACCACCAAAATTCGTGATCTTTTAGCGTTAGAAAAGAAACCACGTGAATAGAGTGCCCTCTCAAGGATAGGTTCTCTGCGTTATGTGTAACCAACAATTAACAATGAGAGGAAATTCCAGAACCTCGTTGACTTGGGGATGATTTGAAATGACTAATTATGACCGTTTGATATTTATTACCAGCAATGGAAAAAGAGACACATGTAGAAACGAAAAAAGTTTACCATTTTGTTGAAGGAGCAAAATTCAACAAACCATAACCCCGCTTCTGGATATCGTTTGAAGTCAAATGATATACCATTTTAAAGCTTATGATATATATTTTCTAAACACGAAATAAAACAAAATTGACCGGGGAGGAATTTACGTCTAGATGCTGAGAAGGCTTTGACGAGTAACCAAGTAGAAGTAGAAGTACGGCTCATTCGTCGTGTACGGTCACATATAGGGAATTTTAGTGACATGTGTAAAAATATTTAAATTTGCACCATAAGATTTTTAAAACTGTTTTCAGGTTTTGAAAGAGTATTATTCTCATCACCTGTTCACACATCGGCAAGGTTTGTTGTTTATTTACAAAAACTGAAATTTGGATACTGATATAACACTGAAAACCATTTTCAGCGTTATCCTTTTTTTAAATTATATTTTCAGTGTGACTATTGTCTGCTCGTATTTAGCAATGGTTATAATAATTTCCATAAAAAATAGCATGATCCAAAAAATGTCAGTGTGATTAGCACCAGTTGGATTCATAAATATCCACTCATTTTCAGAAGTGTTTCGGTCCATTTGCAGTGCGATTGGACCGTTGCCAAAATCGCAAAAGAACTATTTTTAGTACAATGATGAATATTCAGATATTAAAAGTTGGTAGTACGCAACAACGTGGTTCTTGAGTTATGTTGAAAAGAGGGCTGAAACAACGTTACGTTTGCAAAATGTACATAACTCATTAACAACAATACATCAAGCACGTTTCCAAAGTATATAAACTAATCATTGTTGACCGGCACACGGTACACGTACTTCGTTGCAAACTACAGCAGACATTATGGACCTAGCATACAACCATAGAGGGCAGGCTAATGATGTTTTCAAGTGAGATTCCTGGTGAGGATGAAACCTCACTGTTTTTATTTGGTGCCTATATCGGGCAGTAGTTGTAATTTGTTGAATGAACCGTTGCAAAACATCAAAGTGTTATTTTTCAATAATATCGAGTTTTTGGCTGCTTCGACCAACCCTTAAATCTATGTAATGCTAAAGTATATACCTCAATCAAATATCCCAAAGAATGAGAGGAAAGCTGTCGGAAAACACCGCCATAGTTCCAGCAGGCAAAGGCAAATGTTTAGTGGTTGTGAACATGTGACATGTTGCTATGATGACAAGTACACTGCTAAAGGATGAGAAAACATACAAACGCGGAGGTTATAATCTATATAAAAATTGTTACAAAAAAAAAAAAAAAGCTAACTGTGTTTACTACAAAGATCTTTAACATCGATGATAAGTGACCTAGGCGGTCAAATCACCTATTTTCACCATATCCGAAGAGTCTTTCTATGTAAAATGCGCTTGCACGTCACTCTCTCTTCCCCCTTTTAGAGGAGGAGGACCGAGACCCCTAGCTCTGTCCGTGTACTTGGTCATTCTCTCTTTACCTAAATAGATACATCACGATGAGGAAAGCAAAATTTATTCCAGATTTTAATGAATATCATCATGCACCTTTTAAGGAGAAGAAAGTCAAAGGACATCTCCCTGATTGGATTAATGGGGATATTCTGCATTTATGTAAAGACAGGGACTATTATTTTGCTAAGGCACATAAAACAAATGATCAAGCTGATTGGGACATGGCAAGGATGTTAAGAAATAAAGTAAACAACATGAGGTACTATCTCAAAAAAAAAAATATTGTAATGAAGCTGTTACTAACAGTATGCATGACAGTAAAAAATTATGGAAATCAATTAAGAAAATAATTCCAAGTAAGACTGTTAGTGCTCCTAGCGTAGTAAATTCTGATAGTGGTCAAACAAATTCAAGTAGTAGTATTGCAAATGAATTTAACAACTATTTTACATCAATTGGTAATACACTTGGTAAGCAATTTGATAGTAAAATAAATGTAACTAATTGTCCATGTAACCATTTATATTGTAAGCAATACTGTACTGTAAATAAGTTTAAGTTTCTAGAAATAACCTCTGATTTTGTATTAGAACAAATATGTAATATGGATAACAACAAATCACCTGGATTTGATCAATTTAATGTAAAATTACTCAAATTGGCTGCACCATTTATTTCTGATTGCCTGGCCTACATTTGTAACTTGTCTTTAAGCAATTCTGTATTTCCTGATAACTGGAAAAAGGCAAAGGTAACACCTATTCACAAGTCAGGTGATAAAAATAATGTTGGAAATTATAGGCCAATTTCAGTCCTACCCATTGTCATTACGTTTGGGTTTTGGAAAGAACCTTCTGTTAAATCATGCATAACTCAATTACAAGTCTCTAAATCCCTTTCTTCTTGTCTATTGATATTTTGAATAGTGTTTATCTTTCCCTAATAGATTATGATACTAAATGAACAATCAGCTTGGGCAGTTCGCACTAGGCCCTACATCTCATAGGACAATAACGCTAGTGCCCTGATCGATTCTTCCTGCATATCAATATGCTTCATTTACATTACATTACAGAGATCGGACACTAATCTAATCCCAACCATAACAAACCATGTAAACAATGATCACCTATATTACAGGTGATATTACAGGTCTATATTACAGGATTAGATTAGTAAACTATGATATATTTGCAAGAATTATTTTGATTGAGCAGGAAAGATGTGATACTATTTTTTTTATAGTAGTCTAGTTGCCGGCATCAGGTATACATAGAATGTTTTTTTTATGATGATGACATGGACGTACTGATCATTTTGTATGATGCAAACTCATAGGTGTTGTGCGTTTGGCAATTTGGGAGGGGTGGGGGTTCAAAATGCCCCCATAGGATTATAAAATCAAAATTTCAATTGCTCAAATACCTCTTTCAAATATATCAAATTATTTGAATAAATAAACAAAAATAAATAAATAAATAAATAAATAAATAGATAAATAAATAAATAAATAAATAAATAAATAAATAAATAAATAAATAAATAAATAAATAAATAAATAAATAAACGAAAAAAATTGAACAAATTGTAGCGTAGCATTAAAATCATAAATATAACCATTGCTG